>NW_026693299.1:0-118630 GCF_021218885.2 Marmota monax
AAAAAAAGCATTATAAATAGCCTCTTGCTGTAAATTGTTTTATTACTCATCAATATAATAAGCTTTTCTTTGTATGGATGCCAAGAATCATGAAAGCCTAATTTTCCAAAATTATATAAAAACATGGCTAAGGTATGTAATGAAGATCTTGTAATAAAGTAGTTACTAATCATTTCAAATATATTTGGACTTACAGTGAGTTTTCCAAGTAGCTCTCAAGACCTTAACCCTGGGTTTTTTCAAAACCATAAAATTTCCAAGTCATCTTTTTAGTTTTTAAAATGGTGATTAAAATGAACTACCTCCCTACTATAGATATTTATAATCAGTGAGAGTAAAAATTTTAAAATGCTCTGACAAATTATAAACCTTAGTTTTCCTTTGTCCTTTTTCCTTCTGTGAATTGCCTGTTCATTTTCTTTTTTTAAAAATTGGTTTTTAGTTATACATGACAATAGAATGTATTTTTACATATATCCTTCCCATTTTTGGGGTTGTTCATGATGTTGCCTGCTCATTTGCCTGTGAACTTTCTGTAAGGGTGTTTGTGCTTTCCATATTGACTCAAGATCTTTTCATACCGTAAGGATATATCCTTTTTTCATTTGTGGTGAAAGTAATTTTTCTACTCTATTAGATCTTTTGACTTTGATTATGTTATCTTGTGCTATTTAGAAATTGAATAAATTGATCAATCCTTTCTGGTGAAGTTTTGTGTCATTTTCAGAATGGATTTGTTGTTTTACCATTGATATTAGAATAATGTGCCTTATTTTTTTTTCTGCTAGCCTTATCAGATTCAATTTTATCAGATGTATGTTGAATTTTATCAAATGGTATAATATTACATCATTTTTTTCTCTTTTTTACTAGTTATAAGGTGAATAATATATATTATAAATATATTTCTGTAATGAATCTGATTTGGTGATATATTAATCTTTAAACATAGTACTATATTTAATTTGCCATTATTTTATGAAATGCCAACATGTGTGTGTGTGTTTATATGTGGTGCTGTGTATCGAACCCAGAGCCTGGTCCATGCTAAGTAAGTTCTCAGTCTGCACTGTGTGTGTGCGAGTGCCTTGTTTATTTTGGTACAAGTAGATGCTAGCATCTTAAAATACTTGGGGAGATTTCCTTCCTTTACGTCATGTTCTGTAACAGTTTAAATATTACCATCAATTTCCATTCCTCAGAATTCACAGGGGAAGTACAGAGGTTGCTCTTTGTCAGCTTTCTCAGTTCTTACATTGTATCTGTTTTCTATAGGATTTCTATCTCTTCTTGGTCAATTCTGATCATTTATACTTTCTTAAAAAATTATTTAAATCAAGTTTTCAAATTTAAAAATTTACTATATTACTATATGAAAAATTTACATTACTATATGAAAAGATCTTAAAAAATTATTTAAGTCAAAATTTCAAATTTCAAATCAAGTTTCAAATTAATACAGAAGTTTACAAAATATTATTTTATATATTTTGATATTCCTCATAGGCATGGATTTACCCTATTTTTAAATTTTTATTTCTAATATTGCTTCATATGTTTAGTTCATTCTTTAAAGAACCATTTGGTAGGTTTAGTTACTATATATATTTTCCTATTTATAATTTATTCATTTAAATTTTTTAAATTTTATTTTCAAGTTAATTTATTTTACTTTCCTTAAGTTTTCTTATTATTATTCAAAATAATCTATGTCATCTCAGTCTGGAAAACTTACAAAACTATAAGCATGTCTTTCAAATCAATTAAATTTGCATGTGTATTTTGGCTTAATTAAATGGATTATTATAACTAGAATTTTCTTAATGATTATGAAATATATAGGTAAAAATCCTGTCAAATCCATTTAAAAAGTGAAAGCAAATATTTGTCTGTTGTATAGGTAGAAATGCACTTTGTCTTACTCTAGACTACAAGAAAAGTATAAAGTGGATCACATTTTCCTCTCACCTTCTATTTCTATGTGTTGTTCATTTTTTGAGGGAGCTGTCTACCCCATCACTGCCTGCTGGTTAGCACACACATGTTAATTTCAGACTTCCTATTCCCTTCTCTATCAAAATATATGCTGGGTCTCATTTCCTCAGTAATAGACTCACCCTAACAAGGCAATAGCTTGATGAAACTCACTAACATTAATGCTTGGTAACATCTGAGAATAGTACCTTACTATAATTTTTTTTTTGTTTTTATGGAGAAATTTTGGAATATAATATCTTAGCCTTATAGAATTGGTGGTAGCGAGACCTTTTACTGGTATTTGAATTAAACAAAAAGATAACTTCTTTAAATGTAAAACTAACTTCATAGATTACAAAAGTATCTATTAACTTATTCACAACCTAATTTTTAAAAAGTATTTTATAAAATCACATTAAATGGACTCATTTTTATTTGTAGCCTGGTGGAATGAAAGCAGGAACATTTGAACCTTACCCATCACATTCTACTGACCCTTATGTGCTTAAACCAGGAAAGGAGGTTTCCAAAAAAGATGATAAGGTTTTTCATCCCCCAAGTGGACCAAAAAGCAGACCAATTGAAAGTATAATGAGTTTGAATGTCAAAAGGTAGGAATATCTTATATTTAGCCTAAGAGTCAAAAAATATTTTCAAATTTTAGACTTCAAAATATTTATGTATACACTTTTAAAAATTAAAATTTGACTTTAGAAATCTAAGCACCTTCAATATACCTGTCTTCCCTTGTAAAAAGCACTTTATCTCTAGTTATTTAAAACTACTTGATATTTGTACTTTAACAGTATACACTATCATTGGCCATTTCTTAAAGGGAATTTCTCAGCATTTGTGAGGAATCGTTTTTTCTTTTTCTTTTTTGAGACAGGGTCTCATTAAGTTTCTTAGAGCCTTACTAAACTGCTGAGGCTACGCTTGAATATGTGATCCTCCTGCCTCAGCTTTTTGAGTGGCTGGGATTACTAGCATGTGCCACCATGCCCTGTTAATTGTGAGGAATCCTAATGAGGCTTAAGAGTTCTGCCCCTAGCTTTGAAATAACCTTCTCTGCAAACAGGAAATATTCTGGTTGATTAAAAATGCATATATAATACTTATGTACTTATAATACTTATATTTGTCTGTTTAATTGCTTTGACTTTATTGAAATCTGATTTTACATTATTGCAAATATCCCACATCTAGTTTTAGCTTCTTTTCCCCGAATTTTAAAATGAATAAACCTTTGGACAATAAGAGTTAAAATTTGTTACATAATTGTTTCTCCTGTTAAATTATGTTTTCTAAATTTATCTGACTTTAATAAAAGATAAGTTTTCTAAGTTTGTGAGACAAATTTTGTTTCTGGATCATTCATATGTCATCAAATATATCAGTGTAAATTTTTAATGTAAAAATTTTATAGAAAATGTGGATATATTATCTGCATGTCTAAAATTAAATGTGCCTTTATTCAATTTTAGGGCACTCAATATGAAGAACTACAAGACTGCTTCATTACAGTCCTATTAGCAACTGCAAGACACGTAACTTTCTAAATCCTTACTACCAGTAACTTGTCATCAAGAGCTAATTATTTGAAAAAATGCAAAATGCAAAGTGTGTGGAACAGATAGCCTTGAAAAGAAATTTAACCTCCAACTCCAATATTCTTCCTGATTTTAGTACTACTACTTAATAAATAGTTTTTGCTAATAATTTAACATGCGATTTCTGACTTATGTTTTAGATTTGTGTTCCTAAGCAGAGTATAATGCTGAAAAATGTTATAAAATCTTTAAATATAGTCTATTACTTGGAACCTTAAAATTTCACAGTTGAGGACAGGAACAGAGAAGGCTGGAGGAGTAGACTGTACACCACAAATTCTTAACTTGCTTCTTTTTCTCAGAGTGTTGAAAAACTGTACTGATAGTTATCCAACTGTCATAGCCTACCATTAACACTCTAAACAAAGAAACATATTAGATCCATTTATATTGCACAATTTATATATGTATACATTATAGTGAGACATGTTTCAACTCATGGTGTCATATCTTCTATTTGTAACTTAGGTAGAACATCAGATTACTTAGCCAGTGGCAGCTCCAAGATAAGTTGAAGGGGAGAGGGGGAATGCATGGATTCATTCTTATAATTTGTAAGATGGATTTGTTTTTGGTATTCTCTCACGTTCCTGTAAAGCTGCCTCTTAGAGCATCCAGATAGATCACTCCAATGCTTTAGTTCCCAAGTTCTTTCTTCTCCTTAATCTGCCCTCTCTCTTTTAAAAATGTGCTTTAAATATGATTAAATATATTACTGTTATTTATAGTGTGGTCTCTAATAGTCTTCAATTCAATGGGGAAAGAGGTAGTGATGTTTGTATTTTGAAAAGGAAACTTAAAATGTATTAGGGAAGTTATTTTTGACCAATGATGCTTTTTGAGTATTTGTTCCCCTACCAGTCTAGGCTCTTCAGAGCTGAAAATTGGACTGGAGAGGTTTTAGGACTTTTTTCCTTTGTGTCCCATTGTTTTCCATCGGAGAGAACTATGTTAAGGTTTTTGAAAGGGTAAAGATAGTTTAAAGAATTTTTGCTATTTTTAATTTTTTTTAAAAAATTCATGCTTTATAATTAATTAGTGGGCAATGGATGTCTTAAAAATATTATCATGGGTATAATTTGATTCAAAGGTGACCTATGTCTTCCAAATAGAAATGGCTTTATTAGTTTTTCAGCACATAACTGAATCAAATTTATAGTTCTATATTGATAAATATTACTGAGTTTTATATATTCTTTTGAGATTGTAGCTTATATATGTAGACTTTATGAATATCTATGTAATTGCCCATTTTAACTCTATCTTTTGTTAACTGCAATTAATTTTTATTAAAAGTGTGTCTTTTTAAAGCAATGCATGGTTTACATAATATATTCATAGATGGGAACACTCATAACCTTACTGAAAAGTATGATTAATAGTATGACAGTGGCAGACTTCATCTAGGGTCTACATCACTGTATTGATTTTCAGAAAAGTAGATGCAGAAACCAGTAACAGGAATCATAAAACATGTAAACAAATTAAGATTTTTGGGACTCAGGAGAGGAACACGCATTCAATTAAAGGGGTGCAAACAAGGATGCCCGTTGTTTTTAGGGATTGAAAGCAAGGGTGCTTAATCACTGAGCCAAGTCCCCACCCCTTTTTGTAAATATTTCATTTTTGAGACAGGGTCTCACTAAATTTCTTAGTGCCTTACAAAGTTGCTCAGGCTGGTCCTGAACTTGCAATCCTTCTTCCTCAGCCTTCAGAATCACTGGGATTATAGGCATGTGCCAGGAGTGCACCTTGCTGATTGTTTTCTTACAAGTTCATTTTTTTTTAAGCTTTGGAAATAAAAAGATACAGCATGAAATAGTTTCCCGTGAAGCAGCTTTATTGTTCAGAACTCAGGGATGAGCAGGTAAGAGTCACTGGCATCCTATCTCTTGAAGACTTCGACATCAAGGTATCTGCTTTCCCAAAAGAAGCCTATGTGACTTGAATATTCTGTGTCCACCAACAGTGAAAAAGGGAAGAAAAATCTTGCTTAGACAGCCATTAATTTCTGCTACATATCATCTAATTGTATTTGTTCAAGGCTCAGAATCTAAACAAAGATTGTGGATGTTAATTTGATCATGGAAGAAAAACTTAATTCAAAAGAAATGAGAGTGTCAAGACACTTCTAAGGGGACTAGAGAAAAAGTTAAGCAGTGACATAACCCATTTCTGGAAATCTTATCCTGTTTCTTTGGAGATTTTAGAGACTTATTTAAAGTCTTTAGAGACTTTTTTGTTCTTTTTATATTAAAGTGTATGCAGCATACATTAAGAATAATAAACCAGGTTCAACCTATTACTAGCTATGTATATTGAAGCAAATTACTTAACCTCTGGAGACTCTTTGCTCATAATCTACCTAGAAGAATTATCACAAAGACCAAATTAAAAATATTTCCCTGGCTATACAACACACACACATTTTTTTAAAAGACTAATCATTATTATCCATTTTTGGGAGCTGGGACTTTTAACTATGTAACCTTGGACAGTGAGATTCCTCTCTTGGGAATCCTTTGGCAAGGAGGCAAACGCCCAGTTGTAAATAACTCCTGTTGATAGAATTCAGTGTTTGTCATGGAATTTACTAGTTCAAAAGCCTTGAATTCTAATCCTGGCAGCCCAGAAGTAGATGAGTGCAAACTGATAAACTCCAATTAAACTGTTTTGCTCACAACATCTTCCTATTCACCTCAAGAAGCCTTTTCACAGTGAATCCCTTTGATGTTTAAGACCTATAAAATTAACACACGGAGCCCCTGCTCTTGTTGCTTAAGATTCCTTTAGGACTCTCTCACCAACTGGCCCACTACATCTATTTTTCATGTCTTTGCCTTTTTTTTCTTTATTTCTATTTTTTTATTCTCACTATATTTTCAATCTGCTCATGGCTCATGTTTCAGAGCTGTTCAACTGTTCACTGGCCGTGCAGGTAGGTCACAGGGAGAATCCATCCATCAAGTAGTTTTTGTAAATAAGTTGTATTTGCTAATTTGAATTTTATTAGTTATAATTGATTTAAAAATATTAACTTATTTAAAATACAAAAATGCTTATAGAATGTTTATTATAATAGTGTCAAGTACTATCTTGTTGGGAGCTGCTCTGGAAATACATGCCCTTAAGTCCTTAAGTCCTGCAATAACTTGGGCTTTATCTCCACTGAGATAATGAGGCATGGCTCCAGGAGTAGGTGTCACCTGGTGGGTTGAGTTGCACTCACCTGTTCCTTTGTAATCCTACCCCTTGCCTCATTTGAATGGCTTATCCCCAATAAAACCAGGTTCCAGTTGTGCTCTTTCTTTTTCTTGCCTACCTTGCCTCCTTTGTGGGAGCTGGGTCAGAGGAGCCATCCCAGAACCCAAAGGAAAAGGTATTTCTCTCTCTCTGTGTGCCAGCTCAGTTCACCTGGAGTGATCCTGACTGGTTTAGCCTTGTGTCATGACACCACCCCATATGATTACATATTGTTTATATTTATTATTTAATCTTCATTGGAAACAGATGTCAAGTATATTGTCCAACATAGCACAACCAACAAAAACAAAACCAGGCATTCTGTCTGCTTTCCATCAATTTATGATTCCATTTTGTACCCTAGTTTACCAGTTCTCCATAGAAAGAATGATAATTCTTAAATGTATGATATTCACTGTGCAGGCTTTATCAGAATTAGAGAATAGAGTAAGGTGGAGAGTATTTACTTCTAGGAGATCAAGTATAGAGCACAAGTTGACTGGAAAGGTCTTTTGCCAGTTTGTGCTGTCCCATATCTTATTAAGGACACTGGTTAGAAGCCTATGGGAAATAGCCAGAAAACCATAAAAATCTTCACAAAGAAATGTGGGGTCATTACACTTCCGTTAGGAAAAGACCTAAAATGTTGTCTCATTTAAACTTCTTGATGCGTAAAAGTCTTCATAACATTCCTACCAAGTGAATATCCAAGCTTTATCGGATACTCTCTAGCACAGTGGCAGCTTTTTCATTTATTATTTATTTAACAAAAGTTCCAGGCATGTTTCTGGGCACTGAGATGTGGCAGTAAACACAATAGACAAAAGACAGGTTAAATAAAAGTAAAAGGGTGTACCTAACTGTTCACTTATATTTGCTTTGTTCTATTTTGCCAATGTTTTTTAAATGATATACTACTTTGTAATTATAATTCTTACTATTCTTTAATCTTAGTTCTGTGTTTAAAAGGGTATACTGCTCATCATTAGTTCTTTTCTCAGTTATTTGATTTTACATTTGACTTTCAGGGTTTAGTAGTCAATTTTTGATGGTATATACTGTTTGATTATTAAAAATTTTTCCTTCCAATTCAGCATTACAAAATAAAAGGATAGAAAAACATATAATGCTATGTAAACACTAACAACAACTAGCGGGACTAGAGTAGTATCAGTCAAAGATTTTGGAACAAGGAGTATCATCAGGGATAAAGAGGGTTATTTCATAATAAAGGGAACAGTTCACCAATAAGATAGAATAGTGCTAAATGTGCATGCACACATCAAGGACTTTAAAACACATGAAACAAAAACTGATAGAATGAGAAAACCCATTTTCCTATTTCTCTATCAGTAATTGAACAAGTAGACAGAAGAGCAGTAAAGATGCAGATTTTTTCAACACTGGAACCACCTCTACTGAGTTACATTTATAGAACACTCCATTCAATAATAGCAGAATATACATTCTTCTCAAGTTTACATTAACCAGGATAGACCATATTCTGGGCAATAAAATAAGTCTTCCCGAATCAAAACAACCAAATTATGTGTAGTATGCTCTGTGATCATACATAATTTCTGCATCAGTAACAGTAAGATATCTGAAAATCTCCAAATATTTGAAATTAAGCAAGTTGCTTCTAAATATTCAGCTAGATCAAACAATAACTAATAAAAGAGGAAATATTTTGAACTAAGTGAAAAAACATGAGTGTGGTGCAGCTAAAGTGGTGCTTGAAAGTTATAGCTTTAAATGTACAGAGTAGATAAAGACGAGGGTTTCAAACCACATACCTAATCTTCCACCTTAAGAAACTAAAGAAAGAACAAATTAATACCAAAATAAGCAGAAGGAAGGAAATGGTTAAATGAGGAACAGAAATCAATGGAATAAAAAAATCAACAGAGAAAAAAGTTAATGAAACAAGAAGCTGGTATCCAAAAAAGAGCGATGACATTGATATAGCTCTAGCAAGACTGATAAAGGAAAAAGAAATTAAAAAAAAGGAGAACCCCAAATTATCTGTGTCAGAAATTAAGAGTATATTGTCACAGGTCCTCTGGAAATTAAAAACATATGGACTATTACTAACAGCTTCATGCCACTACACTTAAGAATTTGAATGTACAAATTCTTCAGAATGTCCAATTTTTCAAAATATAAAGAGAAATAGAAAACCTGAATAGTTGTATATCAATTAGTAAAATTCATTTTGCAATTTGGAACCATTGCATTTAGAAAAATCCAGACCCTCTGGTGAATTCTATTATGTAATAAGGAAGAAATAATATTACTTATCAATAATACCAATTCCACAATAATTCTTGCAAAAAATAATGTAACAAACCAATATCCTATACAGAAGTAGAAATTCTTAACAAAATGATTAATATTATCAAAACAAATCCAGGAGTATACATTAAAAGAATAATATAAAGTGACCCAGTGGGGCTTGATCCAGGAATGCAAGGTTGATGTAATACTTCAAAATTAATTTAATTTACCCTTTAATAAATTAAAGGGGGAAAACCATGCAGAAAAAACATTTGACAAAATTCAACAAGGAATTGTATAGCTTATAGACAAGAATAATGAGTGCTGTCCTCTGGAGCAAAGGACAGTTCTGCTCATAGCTTTGGAAGCTACAGCTTGTATTTCCTTTGGAGACAAGTTAGGAATCTTACTCTCAATAAAATAGTGTTTCCATCTAGAGCAAAGAGCAGTCATGCTTACTGCACACTATAAAATATTTGGCTTTCATAAACTCAGGGTTTCTCTCCTATAATGCAGCCCACTTTGTAGTTCTCTTCAGGAATTAAGCCTTGGAGAAATGATGCAAAAATGTCAATACTCTATCTACTGCTATCATTATAACAAACCTTTTCTTTATCTCTGATCCAGGAGTTTCATGTCTTTTACTAGATTCCATAAAATTGTGGCAGGCTAACATTTGCTTACTAATTGGGTAAAATCTCAGTTTATTCACAGTTCTTGACAAATTCTGATTTTAAAAACTAGTTTAATCAATTAAAAGGTAATTATAATCCTATGCTGTGGGAAAAAGTACTTGGACAAAAGTATTGGAAACATTGAGTTTTGGAAATTTATTTACATATTTTGGATGGAAACATTTGATACAGTTTACTTGGAATTCCTGGGAAAAAAAAGAGTATTTATTTTTTTTAAATGGGAATGCTTAAATACTTCAGAATAATAATTTTAAAACTCTTGCTCCCTGCCCAAAGATTCTTTTTGCATATTCAATGTATATGAGTAATATAAATAAAATATGAATTTCATTTAAAACACAAAATCCCCCAATAATTCCATTATATAGTAAATTGGTTATGAATGTTATTCATAACCTAAATGGTATTCATCTTAAATTTCCTTCTTATTTCTGTATTCTGGTTAGTGCCCAATAGGCTACAAGACTCTTGACACGTCTCTACTAATCTACCACAACATACATACCTTTCAAATCATGAGCTAAAGGCCTACTCCTAGGATTAGAAGTGTCTTCATAAGTATTATAGTTGTCAAAATGGAATTTCTCTCGTCTTGAAATGTGAGTCATTTTTGTTAGGTCATGATGCTGACTAGAAATTTTATCACTTAAACTCAAATATTCTTGCTGAAGATTCCGCATCTCAAATTCCAAGGTGTTCCTTTCATTTTCTATACTTCTTACATAGTTTTCTAAAAGCATTTTGTCTTCAGTAAGTCGACTGAGGCTGTTTTCAAAATTCATATTTTCTTGACTATGTTTCTTTAGTTCTTCTTTCAGAATTTGATTATCTGTCTTAATTTCCACTACCATTTTTGATAACATTTCGCATTCCTTGCTGATTTCTGACAAGCTGTTTTTATAAATATTTGCTTCTGATTTTGCATTTTTAATTTCTTTCAGAAAACTCTCTTCTGAAGCATTTTGGTAAGTTTGAAGAGTCTCAATTTTTCTTTCCATCATTTGTCGAGCAGTAGTAGCATCTTGTAATATTGTTTCAAGGTTCAGTTTTTCATTTTTAATCGTTTCTAAGATTTGAAGAAGCGACTCTTGCTCATTTTTTGCCAGTCTTTCCTTCTCTTTTAGCTGCAGGATCTCCAGCTGGTTTTCTTTTAGCTCATTTTCAAGTGAACTTTTGTCTTGGAGGAGCTGGTATGTTTTTTTCTCCAGAATGTCTTTTTCATCATGTATCAAGAGAATATTTGTTTTCATTGCTTCCATTTCTATACTCATTCTATTATTTTCACTAGTGACAAGGGCCATATCGTTCTGAATTTTATGTTCCTTACTTTTTAGCTGATCAAATGCATCCAACATTTGTTGCTTCTCCAAAGCAAGCTGACTATTTTTTTCCTCAAGCACTTTGTTTTGGCCTTGGAGAACATTATATTTGCTAATTATTTTCTTAAATTCTTTAAGACATTCTTTGCTGTCGTCTTCTGCTTTAATTAACTTGGACTGAATAGTGTTTTTTTCTTCAACCAAATTCTTCAGTTGCTTTTCGTGGCTTTCAATTTTCTGTATCAGAGATTGTGTGGTAAAGACTAGAGGCTTTATTTTGGTCTTCAGGGTTAGATTTTCGTTTTCCAGTTCTGATACTTTTTTCTGTATCTGCATAGATTCTTTTAGGTAATTCTGTAAGTACTGAATTTTTGCAACACACTGCTCAGTGACAGAATTGACTTTAGATGTTTTCTCATTTTCAGCTACTACTGATCCGTGTTTTACTATAAATGGTTTCCCTTCTTTGTCTTTTATTTCATGTTTTGTTTGGTCAAGGAATGATAGTGTATGTCTTGGAACTCGGGAATGGAATTTTAAATCTGTAATAGTCTTGCCGTTGATAGGAATGTCTTTATTGTTTTTCTCATTATTTTTTCCCCTGTGTATTTCACTCTTAGATAATTTTTTACATTTCCTACAAAAATTCACATGGAATTTTGACACTGTTTCCCTGAGTGGGAGTAACTTGCTTACTAATGCCTCTAATTCTGAAATTCTCTTTGATTTTATATCTTCATTTAAGTTACTTTCTATGCTTTCCTCCTTAGTGAAGTCAATTTTTTCCTTGTGAATGGGGAACAGGTCATAGTTCCCATTTCTTTGAATATTTGGGTTGGTTTTTAAGGTTTGAAGTTCACTTGTAAGTGCCAGTTCCCTATCATGTGACTTTTGAAGCTCTTCCTTCATTTGCTTAATCGAGTAGCAAATATCATCCAAATTTTCACAAAACCCATGCTTCAGAAAAGGCATGTCCATTTTGGATTTATCCAGAATACTTGTATCTGCTTGAGATATCACATTTTGAGATATTTTAGGTAGAAAACTGTACTGATTATTATAATTCTTCAATATGTCAGAATTTTCTGAAGGGTTCATAATTATGATGTTTGAAGCTGAATTATCTGTTGGAGTTCTCAAGTTCTCAAGAGTTAATATGTCCTTGAACTGCATCTGGGATGGAATATTTATACTTTGAGAGAGACTGTTAACATTATTGCTACTGAATTTTTCATCCATTGAAGGACGAATCATGGAATCCTCAAAATGATGAATTTTTTCCATAGACAAGATTTCTTCTGGCTTCTCTATAGGCTGTTGACAATAAAAGCACACTATAAATGTACTGTCATTTGCCATATGATCAAGAAATTAAGATAATAATTTGTGGATGATTTATTTATATAACCAAAATAAACATGGTATCTACTTTTATACAGCAAAAAAGCCTAACAGGTATGGTTTATTTTCCAGAAAATTTAACAACATTTAACCTGTGATTCTGATCTCCTCAATTTGTTTAGAATTTGCACTTATTTCCTGAGGGGATGAGATACATGGACTAACCCCTCAATTTCAGAAATAGAAATTTAACATCCATCAACAGAACATCAAAAATAGGTGGAGAAGGTCATAGATAGGTCAAGGGAGAGTTTCAGGAAAGCAAATATTTCCACTCCTGCTTGCATTCCTAGTTTTAGGTCATTTTAGAGTTATAACTATCCTGAAAAAAATGTGATTTCAAATCAGTATGGACACAGTGAGGGTCACCCTGATTAGCTGTTGCTCTAGGGAGTTCAGACTGGGTCAATCCTAAGTGTATGGAGAGGCTATACAAACTGCCTTGTATTTGAATTTACTTGGAAATCTTTCAGTATCTGGACTAACTCAAACATCCCTCACAGACTCCAAAAGGAATAGGAAACTGCAGAAGTAGAGAAGTAAACGTACGTCTTTTAAGGTCTTCAGGATAGAAACTTCCTTATTTTCGTCTCTGACAGTCAGTTCTTCCTGTGAAGAGGGGGAGAATGTAAAGCTGAAGGTAAACTAGTAGTAGTAACATTTTGAAGCACCTGAATGTAGGAATGATCTGTATAAATAACATACCGAATTCTTTTCAGTGTGTGTACTGAATGCTAGATTTTTTTCTGAGCCAAATTGTGGGGTTTCTACTTCAATAATACTTTTGTTCAGTATCTCACTGATTTCAGACTGTACCTGTAAAAGATAAATTGAGAATGTTAGAATTTCAGATTCATAAACTTATAAATGTATAGGAATAATAGATATTACAATTGAAAAATATTTTTACATTTAAAAAATATTTATTTTTAAGTTTTAGGTGGATACAATGTCTTTATTTTATATTTATGTGGTGCTGAGGATGGAACCCAGTGCCTCGTGCATACTAGGCGAGCGCTCTACCACTGAGCCCCAGCCCCAGCCCATATTTTTTCATTTTCTATACATAAAAATTCTTTCCATCACAGAGAATATAAAATTAAGTGTGCTTACTTTATTGTAAATATGTATCATTAAAGGAGGCTTTAAGAAAATTAAATTAAATTGGATTGTTCTAATTTTTATCTTTCTTAATAACAAAATCAGAAAGATAACTTAGTGAACCAGTAACATTTTATGAACTATATTAAAATAATTTTAGGTGTTTGATTTTTTTACATTATTTAGTAAATATGAGATCTTTGATCTCTGTCATCAGAACAGAACAGAACATTCTATCACTCTGCAGAAGAGTTTGTCTTCTCTTCTATTTCCCTGCAGTTCCTCTTAGCACAAGAACACTGGGTGTTTAAGCCGTTAAGGGAGAGAACAAGCATGGCTTTCTTCTCTTTTCCACTCTGATCTGGAAGAATAAAGTCTCAGAGCTCCTAGCATCCCTTTGTTACCATATCAAGTCTGAGAATTCACTCCTGGAAAGCAAGATATGGAGTGAGACTTGTTCCTGATAACATGAATTTTTTTAAAAAATATTTTTAGCTGTAGATAGATTCAATATATTCTTTTTATGTGGTTCTGAGAATCAAACCCAGTGCCTCATGCATGGTAGGCAAGTGCTCTACCACTGAGCCACAACCCCAACCTCATGAATCTTGATCATATACATGAAGCCATCTTGAAGTGAGCTATTTCTAGGATTTTTGGTTACTTGAGGTAATAGAGTATGTTTCCCCCACTAAGCCAGTTTGACTTATATTTTAAACCTTTCAGTGAGGGTCCCTATTTGTTGACTGTGTATAAATAGCACTTTAGAACTCAGCTAATGCTTTTTCTTTTTGCCTTATATCCAAATAATAAGTATAAAAGAGAGAATATAGTTTCCTCAAAACAATTTTGAGCTTGAACTATGTCATGGCTTCTGATATGTTAAATTCTACATCAGTTTATCCACTGGCTAAGTAGTTGTAGTTAGGAGATGGGAAGATAAATGTTAAGTCACAATGTATCCTATAGAGAGATGAAAAGAACCATACCATGCTAACATTCTGCAAAGTCTGTATTCGCAGAGCCTGAAATGATTCTAACTGATGCTGAAGGACCTATAATGAAATTAAACAAAGTATTAAATTGAATATTTTTAGGCTGCTAAACATAATCTTGGATTGTTCTGATTTTTATATCCCCTAATGTTACCATTATCAGAAAGCATCATATGAGAGTCAGGTGATTCAAATTCTTAGTCATTTTGCTGACTCTACAGAGCTCTTTCATAAAGATTTTTGTGAAGACAAAGTGGAAGAACCAACAAGCATTTGGGAAATATTTATTCCGGACAAGATCAGCCTTTGCATAGGATTTTGGAGCTAATAAAATGAAATAGACTCACTTTCAGTGCTGACTGTGGTTGGAGTTGGTTTTCAGATTCTGATATGCAGCCATATTCTGAGAAGTAAATTTGAAAAAAATGTGGTTTAATTTTTAAATTTTATTTCTCAATAAATAAAAATAGCAAATAACTTTCTTGGATAGGAAGACAATGAGATAATGAGAATATTTAACATTGACATTATGGTAATCACAAATTTAAGAAGTAATTTTCTTTTGACTTAAAATACCCACTTGAGTATTATGGTTTTACTTTTATAATAAACCAGTACTTTGCGGCACCTAACTTGAAAAATCTTAAAAGCTCAAATATCCTTGATTCTGAGATACAGACTACATTTCTTTTGTGAAAAAACAAACTAATAATCCTCATATCATGGGAGACTTGGCAGGATACTGTATTAGTTCTCAGTTTAATAAAATTGTAATGTGACTTTTTCCCCCTTTTAATGCAGAACAGGTTGGATTAACAACATACTGTGAGCCTTGTTATTAAGCAAAGCACTAGAAAGATCCACATGTTCCTTCTGTTAGGAAAGGCAATTCAATGTGCATAGTCCTTTGGTCCCCTCTCAGCCACGTAAGAACTTCCTTATGAACAGAGTGCTCACAGTTTATGTTAAACTTATCACCTTGTGTGGAAATATTTTTCCCCCATTTTACTTATTTATTTGGGAATTGAAACTAGGGATGCTTTACCACTGAGTTACATACCCCGTTCTTTTTAATTTTTTTATTTTGAGACAGCTTTGATCCGTTGCTGAGAGTCTCCCTAAAGTGCTTAAGCCTGGCCTTGAACTTGTGATCCTTCTGCCTTAACCTTTGGAGTCAATGGGATTACAGGCATACACCACAGCTCCTGACACATTTCCCCATTTTAGCCTCAATGTGTATTTCTTTGTTCTGCTCAAGTGTGGAGGGCCTCCCCTGAGCTATTTGAACATCTTCATGGGTTTGGCATTGCAAGCTATTTTGTGGCTCCTCCCAGTTAATGGATTGCTCAATGCACTGACCTCTGCCTTCCCTTGGCTAGGGAGACCCATCTTGTAGCTCCAGAGTTGGGCGTAACCCATTTGGAGATGGACAGCCCACTGCCTAGCTTATTTGGCAGAAGAACATTCTATAGAAAAACCTTTGAAGTTTGCCCCATATAATAAAGCACTCTCTCTTTCCAGTGTGGTAGCCCAACCCTTAAGGTCAAAGAGCCATCCTGCCCTTGCTTTTCAAAATTACTTTCAGTGTCATGTGGTTTTTTTCACCACCTTCTTTTCTTAACTGTATTTTGCAGCCAGCCCACAACACATAGAGGAAACCCAAATTCCACTATCCACATGGGCCTTGGGTGAGACTCAAGTGTGTGCATTTTATGAAAACTGACCAACCCTGACCAATACACTACCATCTCCCTGAAGTGGGGCATTCTGCTACAGCACAGGAGGGGTGTGTGCAGACCAGTTGTCCTACATTGGTTACCAACGGTGACCTACTGGCCATTTGAGTTCAGTAGCTACTGCAGAAAATTATCTTGCACCTGTCTTTGCTTTGTGACTCAAATGTAGTTGTATCCAGTGTTTGAGTTCTCTTTTCCTTGGTGCTTCCAATACCAACACAGAGTGGACAAAAGTGCTCAAGCTTCTCTTGACGATAGAGAATAGTTATCACATACCCAACATTTCCTGGAAGATAGGTTATAGATATGCAACAGGGGAGAGACTATGTGATATGTGCAAATTTCCTTACATATATCCCTCTTTGTTCATATGTTAGGCAACTTGCGTTAATTCTTTTTTAAATTAAAGAAGTGAAAAAAAAAACTGAATGAAATGAGAGTTAAGATTGAACGGTCTTCTAGGCTAATTCTAGCCCAACAAGTTCTGCCCTTACATAAGGGCTTTGAAAGAGTTTTTTTTCTTCTTCTTCTTCTTCTTCTTTTTTTTTTTTTTGTATCATGGATTTGTACCCAGAGTCATTAACCACTGATTTATATCCCTGGCCCTTTTTATTTTGAGACAGGGTCCCACTAGGTTGCTTACAATCTTGCTAAGTTGCTGAGGCTGGCTTCAAACCTGTGATCCTCTTGCCTAAGCCTCCTGAGCCTCTGGGATTATGGGCATGTACCACTGTGCCTAATTAAGAGGCCTCTTTTGGATTGGTAGTCTGCTAGGTATTGTAGAAACTGGTTGCCAACTCCTTTGTCACTTGGCCTTCATCACTGATAGGGCAAAACTGGCTGGGAGCCTGGAGATGTGTATGACCAATTGCAGAATGCCACCTCAGTCAAAGACAGAGAGGGCCAGTGTGTTTACCAGGATGTTGCTTAGCTTTGCATCTAACTGGGAATAAAATGACAAAAAAAAGAAAAGAAAAAGAAAAAGAAAGAAACAAACAAACAAACAAACTGAAGTAAGGCTGGGATGGAGGCAGGAAGGCATCTCAAAGTTTTTTATTCACTCAGATATCTTCTTCTAATGAATTCAAATAGGTCATGCAAATCAAAAAGAAGATATTATCTGGAATTCCACCACCCAAAACTAACATTGTAAATTTTGGGTACTTATCCTTCATTGGGCTCTGGGGTCATATTACACATGCTACTGAAGTGATGGATATGCCAATCACCCTGAGGTAATCATTACACATTATATATATATATATATATATATATATATATATATATATATATATATATACACACACACACACACACATATATATATATATATATATATATATATATATATATATATACATTGAAATGCCACACTGTACCTCATAAACAAATAATTACTATGTGTCAGTTAAGAAAAATGTTTCAAAGAAAGAAAGAAAGAGAAAATATATCATGAAGAAGAATAAGAGGTCAGAATCATCATGTTTTTAAAACATATATTTCTATTGTGAATCAGTGTTGATTTACTTCCTCCCAAGAAAAATGAGAAAGCTAGCATTATAATTCCTTCCACATCTACCTCCACTTTTCATGATATTTGCTGTTTGTGTTATTTTCATAGTGAAGTTTCATGATGTTTACATTCTGTTCTGTAACCATAATACTCATAAAACTATTTAAATACCAAAGATAGGATATTATTCTTGGAAATAATTTTAGCCTTCCTCTTTATTCTTAATGGTGTTGCTGTTCAAAATTACATCTCCTTCCTGCAGCAATACCTGCCCTCTTCTATTAGAAGAACTTACAAGTTCAAAGCTAAATATAGGATTCCTTTTGCTAAAACCAAGGAAGAAATAAGGGTTCAAAAGAAACCTATAGACTCAAAAGAAACTTCAAAAGAAACTTCACCTCAGTGAAGTGATATAGTAAAGAAAAGATTCTTAAGAAAACACAATGGGGTTTATACATTGCTTCTCTCTATATTTTCTATCTTCCATCTCTTCATTTTTTGGCCACAGTACAATTACATAGTTACCATGCTGCTTCTTGTCATATGGCTCATGTTTAACTTGACCTTGACAATTCTGTTCAGAATTTCTGCGTTTTGAGTAGTATTTTAGATTTTTATTTTATTTTTATTTTTTTTACATCCTTCCATGAGCCCCCATTAGTCTATCCCTCTGAGCTATAGATTCAGGGCCAGGGTAAAAATTGGGTGTAGCTGTCTGCAAAAGGAAAAATCTTTCGGAACAGTATTGACAGGCTTTGTTGGAGGATTTGGTCTCTTTGGTGATACTTTTGGTGGTATTCCCTGAGACTTTGGTTAGAAATTTAGTGGTAGGATGCACCTTCCTTGAGGAAATACTCTCCTGACTTGGCTCATTCTCTCAATTCTCTCAATTCAGAGCCCTGGACCTGGGGTTGCCATGTAGGATTGTTTACTGGACAAGGGTTCCTGGCCAAAAGGCTGTGTGGGGCTCAAATCATCCTATGCTCTTTCTACTCAACTAACCAGCACTTGGGTTGGGTGTGCATCCACTCAGAAGAGGATGGGCCTCTTTAAAATCCCCACAAAGCCATTCCATGGGCTAGTGGCAGAACCACCCAGAACCTCTGCATTTCTTACAGTAAATTCCTGTTTGTTAACCAATCTCCAAGTGTGTACCCATCTGTTTCCAGAAGTTGCTACACTCTACACATATGAATCCTAACCTACAGAAAGGTACAGGTGTTTTCTCTTTTTTTCATTCACAAATGGGTTGGGGATGTTCAAGAGTATTCTCAGGATTTTGACTTGCTTTATTGCTTCTACAAATCGGGCAGAATCAAGAGCCAGGAAATGGTTTGGCTTGCCTGGACCTTCTGTTTTTAATTTTGGCCTCCACTTTCTGATCTTGTGACCTAAGGGAGTGCCCCCTTCCTTCTTCAGGTGCTGCTAGTGAAATTTTTGCTCGTTTTCTAGCACTTTTTAGTTCATTTCATTTGGCACTAAGGAAGGAAGATCTGTCATCTTTCTTCACTCTAAAATCTCTCACTGGAAGTCTAGAAGGATTTTTATAACTTCATGATTCAGCTTTTGTGTGTGTGTGTGTGTGTGTGTGGTGTTGTTTCTTGTTTTAGTGGTTCATTATTCAGCAACTTAATTCAGCTAAGTACTTTAGAATTCCAGAAGAGATGGGATCCTGATGAATCAGTCTTTGATTTAAGTAGGTACAATTCTTTCATTGAAGCTGGGGGAAGGTGGAGCATATGGGTAACGACGGAGGTAGGTAAGCAAAGTGAAGGTGGAGGGTGAGCGAGTTTTGGTCTTACTGCTTCTACTTTCCTCACATAGCAAAGGACTGTGTTATGAGTTGCGAGGTGGTGGAAAGAGGAATTGGGGATTTGAGAACAAGAGGAGTGCAATGACTATCTTGGAAGAGAGAGGTTTGAAAAAGAATTTGTTGGGGGCAATAAAGTGAGTTTGCCAAATAGCACTGAACGCTCCTTTTAGATTCAAGTTATGACTCAAAAATGAGTGTTTTTCTCTAGCAATGTCCAGATGATCACTACAGGCAGAGAGTAGGCTGAAAGTTGGATTCACCTATTTTTAAAGCTATTAAAATACTCTTTGTTTTTCTGATGAGTCTTTGGCTGCTACTTATTCCCAAAGGAAAGGCAATTTAAAATTCAGAAATAAAGAGCAACACAGACACTATCAAAGAACCAGATAGACATTATCATAGCACATAATCACATGTTCCTCTTAAGTTCCTGTTGAACATATGGTATTAGGAGGCATTTAGATGAGGTGGAAGATAGGTCCCATCCCTCAAGAAGCTTATGGTCTATGGACTATGCAAGAAAAATTCATATTATATTCAACTTAAATTCTCTAGCTATCTCATATTTAAGTGTCAAAAGTTAAAAAAAAAAAAAGAAAAGATCAGTGGAGTGACTTGAGATATAATGTGAACATTAAGGGATTTATTAAAAAGCTGCAGAAAGTTATGTCATATTGAGTGTTTGTGGGAGGTATTAGGGCCATACCTCTGGCCAACCAAGTAAGGGAAGCAAACGAGTTTTAAAAATGAAACATGGCAATGACTCTCAGCTTCAAAGATTTGTAACTCTCAGGTTCAAATACTAGGTTTGCTACGATGATTCAAGTACTTGTTGTAGGAGGCCCATGAGTTGTGGCACATTCTGTACAACTGTGAGAGAGATGAACGATGGAGTTGGGTTGCCTGGATTTGAGTCCTGGCTTTGCCACAAACAAGGTGAGGGGATAACTCTAGGCAAGTTTATTGGTAGAGCCTTTATATCCAGTACACGATATGTCGTCAATGCTCAATAAAGCTCAATCTTTCTCCAGCGCCCTGGACAACACATGGTCTTGACATTCTCTGGACTCAGGATATGGCCGTTGCTGGCTCTTTCCCTAAAACTCTGCAGTGATTGCTTCTTCACCTCCTCTAGACCTCCATCAGATGTGACCCGCTGAGAGGTGTTTTCTCCTATCACCTGCCCTACTTAAAATTGCACATTCCCCACCCACCTCTGACATTGCACATGCTCCACACCTCCTTCTCTGCCTTACTTTTCTCCATAAGATTTACTGCCATCTTGCACACAATATCCTGTGTCTGTCTGTTCCCCCGACTAGGAGGTAAGCTTCATATGGGCAGGGGTCTTACATATGGTGTTTACTCTTGGATCCCAATAGATAGAACAGCCCTGGATACACAGCAGTGCTCAGAAATATTGTTTGGCAGACAAACAAAATGAATGAAGACTTGGGTAGGACAGAGGTCCTAGAAAAAAAAAAAATGTTGGTCATCCTGAAGTTCCAGAGTATCTCTTTATATACTCATTTCAATGAATCAAAGGCTAATTATGTGAACTCATTGTTCTTATTTGCATGAATAATTAGCACTATTTAGGCAAATCAAGTAAATATTTTGTTGGTTAGTAATCAGAATGGATCACTTGGTGACAGTGAAGTGTAGACAATACAGAAAGAGGGTCCAAAGTCACACCTCCTAATGTGCCTTCAGTTGTAGCAAATCCAGCCATCCTTGGCAGTACCTGATTTGATATATCTAGCATTTACTGAGTACCTGTCCTGTGCTATATCCTGCACTTGTAAACACTATGCTCTCGCAAGAGAGACTGTAACTTGTAAACAAGTATTTGTGTTATTTTATAAGTAACTTCATTTTCTATAAATATTGGCATCTTTCTCCAGCGCCCTAGACAGCACATAGTCTTGCCAAATTGAAGTATCCCCATCTCTTCAATCTTAAGTACTCTCTTGGAGGTAAAATACTGGGCCAGTTTAATGTTTAAGTTTTTTTGGGAGGAGGACTCTTTCTCTCCTGTCCCTTTTACCCCTCACAGTTCTCCAAGGAAGCCAGAGTCTCATGGATGGAGGAGGGTGGGCCAAAGAGCAGAGAGGAGACTGGTCCTGCTGGCCTCCACTTGATGTTTCTCATTTTGGTGGTGACTGAGTATCCAGTTGTCTTTCGTCTACTGAGGTGCGGCTGTTCTGGCCTCTTCTTTCAGGGACCTTGCCGAGGCATTTGTGAAGGCTCTGGATTTGTGAAATTGCAGAAATCTCGTTCCCATTTCAAGCTTCTATTTGAACACTTTTCTGCTTCTGGATATCTATATGATGCACATGGGTTATCAGCAACTGGGTCCTCACTTTGTTAGTCTGTCTAGGTACTGTCTCTGCTCAAGTAATCTGCTCCTTCCCTGGCATGTCCCCCTGAACACTAGCCACAGGCGCATAATCACTGAGGGCTTCTCTCAAGGAAATGAGACTCCAGCTTCAGTGTCCTCCGGTTCCTTACCTGGATATTTACACAACCTTATTCCCGGTTCATGCAAAGTTTGAAAACTGTAGCCACTTGGTTTTTTTCAAACATCCTCCCTGTACAATAATCTGTAGTCCACAAATATTTACTGTGAAAAGTAGTTTTCTTAGAAAAGAAGTATCTTTTTAGTGTCTGTCCAAAAACCTCAATACTTGCCATCTAAAGATGAAGTATAGTAGAGTGTTGGTTAAGACCTGTATTCTAGAGACAACCTGCTGAATTCTGACCCTATCCGTTGCTACCTGTGTGACCTTGGGGAGTTAGTTAACCTCTTTGTAAAGTGGGGATAATGAATAGTACCTGTTTCATAGGACTGTTGTGAGGATCGAATGAATGGATACATTTACGTGGTTAGAGTGGCATGTGGCTATCGTTAGTATCATAATAGTTACTAAGTGCATCCGTCGGGCCAGTGGACTTAAGCAATGTGCGGGTTGTCTGTATGCAGTACAGATGTAGCATCATTGCCATAGGCGCAACTTGGCCTGGAAGATTTTACCTGTTTCACTGCCACCAATTTCCTTTAACCCCTCGGAGGCATTTAGGATTTTGGACGCTGAAAGGAGAACGGAGTCGACCGCGTCCTCTTCCTCAGTGTGCTTTTCTGTAACAGAACCCAGCAAGGTCTTTGGTTCCTTTGGGAGGAGTGGAGCCGACCAGGAGCCCCAGCCAGGTGGTCCATGCCCCCTGCGGCCACCGGATGGCGCGCTGCCGCCACGCAGCGGCAGAGGGGAGGGAAGTGGGTGCTTTTCTGGGGCAGAGCAGGGGATGAGCGGCTAGTTAAGAAGATCCGCGCTCCAAACGACCCGGGAAATGCCTGCGGCTTAGGGGTGAAGCGACCCAGCTGCGCTCTACTTTACCCTCCACTTCCCAGGGTCCCCCTAGAGGAGCAGCCCCCTGGCCCCGTTCTTACCGGGGCTCATTTCTGCTGCTCAAGATCTCTCCACCAACTGCCTAGCCCCACGCATTCCCCTCAGTGGCTTCACGCTGGGGCATCCCGTTGCCTAGTAACTGGGTGACCGGGAGGCGGCGCCCCACCCCCACCCCTTTGCCTTGAGCGCAAGTGGGTTTTGCTCTGGCCCTTCAGACACTTTCCCACCCAGCAGTGCCCAGGACACCTGCGAGGTGGGAAGGACCCCCCCTTTGCTCCTCTTTCCCAAATCCAGGGTACAATCCCACTTGGGAGTTTTCTCCCGCATCCTTCCTGCTGAACAGCACTTGGTTTTGATCATATGCTGACTTAAGATAGCACCTGTTGGACCAAAGCTGTATGACGAAAGGGGGACATTTGGGGACAGCTGTTCACCTTTTTTTTTTTTTGCTTCTGCCACGCCATTTCATTGTCTTATCGTTTTATTCCTCTTATTTCAACCCACCCATCAGTGTGGTCTCAGCATTTAGGGATTTGAGCAGCATTTAAATTAGTATATAATATTTATTTTGCAATATCAACCATTACACATAGAATATAGTCACTGAAAGTTCAAATTTTAAATCACAGTCTTAAAGAATTTAAAGTCACTATGATATAATAATTTGTTATATAATTAACATATGGCTTGCTTCAATAGAAATGAAATTTTATGATAGTTTCAATGTTCATTTGCTCTAATTTCTTGTTTCTTAGAAGAAAATATTACTCTTAGATTTGATAATTTATGGTATTGTAGACAATTTTAATACATTATAATTTTGAGAACTTTAATGTGTCTGTTAAATCACTACTCTAAATAAATTGCATTATTTTGAAAAGAGAATGTAGATTAAAGTCTTTACATTCCCATGTTTATAGCAGCACAATTCACAATAACCAATCTATGGAACTAATCTAGGTGTCCATCATGGATGAATGGATAAAGAAAATGTGGCATATATGCACAATGGAGTTTTATTCAGCCATAAATAAAAATGAAATTATTTTGTGTGTGTGTGTGTGTGTGTTAGGGATTTTTCTTTTTTTTTATTGTTGGTTGTTCAAAACATTACATAGTTCTTGATATATCATATTTCACACTTTGATTAAAAAAAAAAAAGTAAAAAGCACCTGCATGTGGCTTAGATTGCCCCTGGGTTCAATCTCTAGTACCAAAACAACAACAATAAGATGTTCATAATAGGGGAAGCTGAGAGCTCTGTACAATCTTCATGCTTTTCTATAAATCTACATTTATTCTAAAAGAAAATTTAAAATGATGTATTCTAAAATAAAAATCTTACTTAAGAAAGCAAAAAAAAAAAAAAAGAAAAGAAATTATGTCAGTTGTCGGAAAATGGATGGAACTGGAACCTTTATGTTAAGTAAAATGAGCCAAACTCAAAAGGTCAAGGGTTGCATGTTTTCTCTCCTAAGTGGAAGCTAGGGAGGAAAAAAGAAAAAATAAAAGTTGTGGGTTAGGAACATCATGAAAATCAAAGGGAGATCAGTAGAGGAGAGGCAGCAGGGAGTGGAAGAAGGGGAGGTGGGGGAAGTGTTGGGGAGTGATATTGGCCAGATTATATGGCATGCATGTATGAATGCGTAACAAGAAATCCCATCCTAATGTACACCTATAAAGCACCAATAAAAAGCTAAATAAAGAAAAGAAAGCCATTACATTAAAAAAATTTAAATTGTATGCTAATGAAATTTCTATAATGAATTATTATATTTTATGCAATACTATGTATTAACTTCTAGTAATATAATAAATAGCATAACTTAATATTCTGTAATAACTCCAACTTATGTAATATTTGTGGATTATGAAGGTGTTATGGTTTGGATATTAGGTATCCTCCAAAAGCTCATGTGTGAGACTATGCAAGAAAGTTGACAGATGAAATGGTTGAGTTATGAGAGTCTTAATCTAATCAGTGCTTTAATACCCTGATAGGGATTAACTGGGTGGTAACTGTATTTAGGTGGGCTGTGGCTGGAAGAGGAGAGTCCCTGGGGGCATGCCTTTGGGGTATATATTTTGTTCTTGGTGAGTGGAGTTCTCTACTTCCTCAGGTTGCTTTGTCCTGAGCTGCTATCCTCTACCACACTCTTCTGCCATGATGTTCTGCCTCACCTGAGCCCTGAGATCTATGAGCCCTAAAATAAACTTTTTTCCCCTAATTGTTCTAGTCTGGTCTTTTGGTCTCAGCAGAGAAAAAACCGACTAAAACAGATGACAAGTGAATGTTGATTATTACATAGAAAGTATGTGTGGATTTAAATAAGAAGGCTCAGTCATACCAGGAAAAAAAAAAAAAAAAAACAGGAAAAAAACAGATGATGATAGTTCTTGCAAAATTAGTGCACTTATTTCAATAGAGACTTATTTAAGTTTAAGATACTTCTCAATTAGTTCATCATAAAAGGGACTTGTTAGTAAGCCGGACAGTTTTTTTTAGGTGTTAGGTCAACAGGCCTCTTGGTGATCAAACTCATTTCTCTTTTGGAAATGAAATCATGTTATTTTCAATTAGAACAACACCCAATTAATTTGTCAGAAAATTATTGTAATTAGTATATTAAACATTCATCAAAGTTATAATAAATTCAGAAAAATGTTTTAAATAATGAAAATGCCTACCACAAGAATGGCACACTTCAGAAAACACCCCTTGTTAAGGGCCTCACATGAACCACAGAATTTGGTAACCCTGTTATTTGAAAAGAGAATCTGGAATTGGTACAGAGAATTAACATGTTTCTAAAAAATGGGAATGAGTGGTGGGTCCAGCTCTTTGGGGGGCATTTTACAGCATTTGTGAAAAGTGGAGAAAGTCTCATCTGATTATTCATGACCACTTAAAGCTCTTGCCACCGGTCACAACTTATACTTGAAATTCCCTCTATTCTGAATTCAGTGGGTAACAGTGACTTAATAACTTGGCCTCTTTGAGCCTCAGTTTACCTATCCATAGCATAGGAGACCAGTTGTTGTGAGAATGAGTACAATCCATGTGAAGGCTCCTACTTCAGCGGGTACAGACAGTAGTTAAGGAAGGCCCACAGACTAGATTGAGATTCCATACCATTGTTGAAATTTTATTTTCCTGTGGTTCTTTCTTATTTAAAGAGATTCAACTATCCTAGGTCAAATATCAGAAAAAAGGATGTCTTTTAAAGAGATAACAGGAGAATGTGTTGTCTAATTTGTGATTTGTCTCAGTGATGATGTTCATTAATTGGCTTTACTAAGGTGGTACCTGCTAAAATTCTCTGGTAAAGTTACTTTTGTTTCCCTTTGTAATTAATAAGTATTTTGTAGAGAAATACTTTACACTACGTAAAGATTCCCCTTATCACCAGCTTTTACTTTGTTCATTTATTTATATATTTTGTATGGATTAGTGTTTCCTGTTATTCAGTAGGTTCTATTGTATTATCTTCTGCTACTAACATTATTTATATTGTTCAAATTTCCCTAATTTGGCCAAGGACTGTTTTTGTGTAGTAGACTTCTATGTACTTTTGGCATGTTTCCTTCATTGCCGAAGCTTTTTTTTTTTTTTTTTTTTTTTTTTAATTTTCTTGACACAACCAGACATCCCAGGCTCAGTTATATTCTCCTTGCCCTGGCCCTGTGGTCAGCCATTTCTCCTCAGTTTAAGAGGAGAATGGATATGGTGCTGAGGGTGCATTTGCTGTTGCAGTGTAACTGCTCACAGGCCATCTTGGGAAGCTCTGTATTTGTACAGAAGTGCAAACATGCATTCATACATTTGCACACAAACACATTTACTCTCTGGATCTCTATATAACGGGGATCATAAGTTCATGACACCTCCAATTCCAGTCCAACACCACAGTACTCTTTCTAGGTTTTTCTTTCCAAATTTATAATTTCCTTTACCAACAATGAGAATCACAACATCCATTATCCATTATGGAGTCACTTCTCTGAGCAAAGTCCTACTTCCTGTGTGTTGTGCCCTCTCCTCCTGCTGCTGTACCTGGGCTCAGCACTCCATTGAGCTTCTCTTCTACTTTGACACTGTCCTCACTTCTTGGCTGGGTCTCCTGTTTGTGAAGATCCCCCCATCCTCCTTGGGTGCTGATGTCATCATGCCCCAGCCAGTTCCATGCAGGATCACTTGCTCACCCTATTAGGGATCTAACCTCTGACCTCAGTGCTCCTCTCTTCAGGGGTATCTTCTTTTCCTCCTTGGGATTAGACACCCAAACTTTGCTTTTTGCAAGATCCTGAAATGATTTTTTCATTTTTGTTTCCGGAAGCTTTGTTGTTTTAATTTTCATATTTACATTTGCTATTCATCTGAAATTGATTTTTATGAATAACAGGGGTCAATAGCCATTTTAAAAAAATGTAAGTCTGTCTGATGCTATATTAATTGCAAAGAATATAATTTCTTGTATTATCTATATTTTTGAATGTATTTTTAAAGTGTCTGTTTTGTTTCCTATGGAAACTCTCCAAAATCTATCATCTTGACCCTAAAGTTACTCATTGCTATGTTGTGAAACTCGGATAAAGTGATTATTTGCTTATCTAGAAGACAAATTAGAACTAGTGAAAGAGAATAGTAGTAGAGAACTAGGTAAAAGAGAATAGTACAATCAGATTTCCTTTGGACTTTCAAAATGGGGAAAATTCCATTATCCTGGGTGAACCAGTAAAAACTGGTTCTTCAGATTCTTCCAAGTTATTTGACAGCTCTTGAGTACTCAGTCTTCTACAGCACTCAGATTCTCCATGCACAGGCAAGAAAGGGTTAGTGATATCCAGAGAAACCTGTCATATTATGCAGTCTGCTTGCTCAGATCTCTGGGTCACTGTTTGTGAAGATCTCCTGCTCAGATGACACTGAAGGATTTGTGTCTCATTTGAAAATAGGTCAACAATGTTTCCTGTTTCAAAATACTCTGGGGGACCTTAGGTTTCCTCCCTCTATATGTAATTATTCCTTCAATAATTGCTTTTGTTGAAATATTCTTGCTGACACTTCATGGTGTTGATGGATTGTGGAATTTTATGAACAAAAGTTGTTTTAATATAGGATGGTTATAAGGAACTTCTCGAAAACTTTTTAAAAACTGGCCAATATTAGACTTCCTGATGCTGAAACTTTGATTTTGCCCAAATCATCATGTCTTAATTTTTTTTTCCCATAATGTGTTAGAATTCTCTGAAGTAAGTTAGTATTTCATGTAAATTTTGTAAACATATAGAGAAAGTATAAACATGTTTAAACTAGTATAAACTAGAGCTAAAGACTTCTGTTTCTTGATATAGTATCACATTTCACCTGTACTATCTTCTCCACAGACCTGTCATCTGCAGCAGCCAGGCCTTGGCACAGCAGGGAGGCCTGCTGCAGAAGCCCATGCCATGCATCACTGCAGCTGGGTCCACAACCTCAATTTCCCACTACTCAACCTCCATTGAGAAAATGGAAGTGGGGCAGACATGAATGAATGGTGGGAATATAGAATTGACCAATAGCATTAGATCATTTCCAAACCTGATTGGACAAAGTCTGGACCAATAGCATTGGTACATTTTTCAAACCCTAATTAGCATAACTTTGAGCCAATCACAGTGACCCAAGGGCTATATAAGACCTCTTGCCAGCCACACTTCGCAGAAGATAACTGAAGACAGCGGAGCAGAAGAAGACGGCGGAGCAGAAGAAGCCGGCGGAGCAGAAGCCGAAGCCGCCGGAGCAGAAGCCGAAGCCGCCGGAGCAGAAGCCGAAGCCGCCGGAGCAGAAGCTGGAGCCGCCGCCGCCGCCGGCCGAGCCGAAGCCGTCCGAGCCGAAGCCGGCCGAGCAGAAGCCGGCGCAGGCGGAGCAGAAGACCACCCATCCTCAGTGTGTTGAACTGCGAGTCTTCTACGCTGGTTTTCAACAAATACTTGCTCCATCTGGCTTGAGGATTCCATTCTTCGCGTTTGTGGGAGAAGACCTTTAAAAGAAAACGACGTTGAGGGTGAGTTGCTGGGGTGTGCTGCTCTGCACGAAATACCTCTATTTTATTTACTTATTTGTGTTTTAGGGATTGGCTAGCTTCACTTAGCATAATCTGCTCTAATGCCATCCATTTCCCTGCAAATTCTATGATTTTGTCATTTTTTAATGCAGAGTAATACTCCATTGTGTATAAATGCCACATTTTTTTTATCCATTCGTCTATTGAAGGGCATCTAGGTTGGTTCCACAGTCTTGCTATTGTGAATTGTGCTGCTACGAACATGGATGTAGCAGTGTCCCTGTAGCATGCTCTTTTTAGGTCTTTAGGGAATAGACCGAGAAGGGGAATAGCTGGGTCAAATGGTGGCTCCATTCCCAGCTTTCCAAGAAATCTCCATACTGCTTTCCAAATTGGCTGCACCAATCTGCAGTCCCACCAGCAGTGTACAAGTGTACCCTTTTCCCCACATCCTCGCCAGCACTTGTTGTTGTTTGACTTCATAATGGCTGCCAATCTAACTGGAGTGAGATGGTATCTTAGGGTGGTTTTGATTTGCATTTCTCTGACTGCTAGAGATGGTGAGCATTTTTTCATGTACTTGTTGATTGATTGTATGTCCTCCTCTGAGAAGTGTCTGTTCAGGTCCTTGGCCCATTTGTTGATTGGGTTGTTTGTTCTCTTATTGTCTAATTTTTTGAGTTCTTTGTATACTCTGGATATTAGGGCTCTATCTGAAGTGTGAGGAGTAAAGATTTGTTCCCAGGATGTAGGCTCTCTATTTACCTCTCTGATTGTTTCTTTTGCTGAGAAAAAACTTTTTAGTTTGAGTGAGTCCCATTTGTTGATTCTAGTTATTAACTTTTGTGCTATGGGTGTCCTATTGAGGAATTTGGAGCCCGACCCCACCGAATGTAGATCGTAGCCAACTTTTTCTTCTATCAGACGGCGTGTCTCTGATTTGATATCAAGCTCCTTGATCCATTTTGAATTAACTTTTGTGCATGGTGAGAGAAAGGGATTCAGTTTCATTTTGTTGCATATGCATTTCCAGTTTTCCCAGCACCATTTGTTGAAGATGCTATCCTTCCTCCATTGCATGCTTTTAGCCCCTTTATCAAATATAAGATAGTTGTAGTTTTGTGGATTGGTTTCTGTGTCCTCTATTCTGTACCCTATAGAGGTTTTTTATACGAATCACAGTTGTGAAGCTGGGTACCTCTGTGCAGTACTGGTAGCTATGCCCATATTTGTTTTAGAGTTTACTTCCCACCTTTTAATCGTTCAATTTGTGCTGCTCTCCATGGTTCAGTCCAAGAGCCACATCTTTCAGTGAATCTTCCCTGATAAGCCATTATAATTCGTATTCCAACATTGGCTTGCCCATGATCTCCAGCCCCTGACACATACTTCTATTGTGGCATGTATCATGGGGGACAGTTTTGACTGATTTAGCTTTTTATTTGCAGGACCCAGCACATGGCCTGACATTTGGTGTTCAATTGTGTTTTCTGAATAAATGAGTGAACTTGATCTATTGGGTTAAACTTTCAGGGGCTCCAAACCCTTCCCTCTTCCTGGCAGAGTTCTGAAAAGGCTTCCCTGCTGGAGTTCCACAGTGCACCACACCCTTGACATTGTCCAGAAGGCTTGATCTTTCTCTGGCACAGCTGTTTCTGCTGCACTTTTCTTCTGCTTTATTCATGGAAGGAAGGGTTCTTTTTGCATTGGTGCAAAACACCATTGGTGTTGGCAGCTTTTCCTGAGCTTCCATTTCAGTACTTGCCTTCTCTTACCTCAGTCCCAGAGAAACATGGAAACAGTGAATGAATCGGAAAGCACTGGAGGGACCCTCTCTGCCTGCATTCACATTTAGAAGTATCCTCACTGGCTCTGAACCAGTGTCTTAGGTTCTAAAATCACCTGCTGGGAGGGAGGGAGCTGCTATTACTGGAGGTGAGAGGACTCTTGTAGAAGGTTGGGACCACCATTAACTGAGTTTAGATATTTTCCATAAATGAAGTAGTGAGTGTGGAGAGCTAGAAAAGTTCCTAACACATGGGAGACCCTGGATGACATGGCTGCTCTTTTTCTTTTTTAAACTCAGCCTTTCTGGATTTGCCTTGGGAGGTGTGTAGGCATTAACTCACTCATTTTGTTACTCACTTAACCAATATTTATTGCGCCTTTGCTATTTGTGTGATGATAACTGTGCTGGGCTTGGGTTTATAGTGATGGATAAGGCAGACATGGTCCCCATTTCACTGGGATTACAGTCTAGTTTATAGAAGGACTTCCCAAAGAGTTCCTGGGGAACATATGCTGACAAGTTTTTTTTTCCTACAGGTACTCTTCATGTGCAAGGAATGAAAGCTTAGTTCTCAGTCTCAGTGAAGGGAGACAGTCCTCTAGGGAACATTGTGTGTGTGTGTGTGTGTGTGTGTGTGGTCATCACAGTGATAGGATCATTCCTGGCATGTGGTTGGGCAGGGGGCAAGAATGCCAGCTATCCAGAAATTCACTATACAGTCTGACACAAGGACTTGTCCTGTGTTCCACATGACTTTTGAATCTCCCATGGGACATTCATTGAAGTGAAAATCTTATTTATAATGACCTGTCTGGAAACTAGTTCCAGTTTATAACGCCAAATTGCAAGGAATTCTGTCTGCATGGCTGTGACCAAAATTTTCACTGTGTTTGCACTAATATATGTTGTACATCGAGCTACAGTACAGCACATATATGAAGGCATGCATTTATGTATCGTTTAAGGTAAGTAATATACTCATTGGGCACATCAGAATATTTTTATTGACTAGGAGTCTGTAATAGAAAATGTCTAGAAATCTGTGCTCTATAAGAAGGAGCTCTAGGCTCAAAAATCAGAGATCCTGGGTTCAGGATGTAAGTCTGCCATTTGCTGTGTGTGAAGCTTTGTGCAAGTCATTTAGTATTTCTGAGCTCTGCATAGGTCCCAAGGTGGTGCTGAAGATGATTTCTACATACAGAGATAAGCACTTTGATAATTGTAAAATCTACCTGTACATACAGAGTGTCATTGTTCTCTGTATCATTTGATAACAGAAGCAAAGACTTCCTTACTTTGGTGTGTCCTCATCATATAATACAGTATCCTACACATAAAGAATAATTATATACATATAAATGATTCTAAACAGTATTTATGATCATTAGAGTCTTGTAGCTATGTGAATACCTTTCCCTTAATTAGAATGAAGTAGAAATTCCATTGTGATTATTTCATTTCTTCCATCTCAACATAGTTTCCACAAATAAATAAATGTCATGCATTTTGTCCCTACCAAGATGGGACATCTTGGTCTTTGTCACCAATTTTGGAGAAGATAATCAGTTCTACTAAGACAGTAGATGAAAAGGAAAAAAGAGCAATTACCTACTAGCTCCCTGAATCTCTTCCCACCAGAAATGAGAAGATTGAAAGTTTGGTTTGAATCTGAATGTAGACCCCCTGTGGACATTTCAGAGGGCATAGGTTGCTAGGGATGATTTCAATTGTATAGGAAATATTGCATTTTAAAGCTACCATAGCAACCTGGGATTAATTCTGTGTAGTGCGTTCTGTCCTCTGAGTGGCTATTTCTGCTATTTATGGGCTCTTTGAGGTCACTATTTTATCCCCATTACCTGGCACAGTGCCTGATGCTGCTAAATGAATGCTCAACCAACCAATAAATGGTGTGCACTGTGAGCTAAAGTCTGGGGTAGACATTAGGTTCCTTTAGATCAATAACTGGAGTTATTTTAAGAAGGCAGAAAGACAATGGACAGGTTTGGGGAGAAGGAGGTGAAAAGGAATGAGTGATGGGCAGCAGGGAGAACGTTATTTCATTCTTTTCTAAAAAGGCAATTTGGAAGATAAACTTCTTATAGAAGAAAAAAAAGACCTCAAGAGGGAGGTGACATGGAGCTTGGAAGGGCGAGGATACATCAGAGAGGAGACGTTGCTGTGAGCCTGTTTCTCTTGGCTGCCTATCAAGTAGCAATTACCTACCAGCTCCCTGTATCTCTTCCCAACAGAAACAACCTAGTTATCCAAATATGACTCATCCACACCCCCAAACTGACTTTGATAACAAGATACCAGAAGAAGCAGGGGGAAGAATTTTAAAGATTGTATGCATGTTATGACTCTCATCTTTTCTTTCTCATACCAGCCTTGCAGGTATAAGCTGATGTGATTATAGACAGTCTATGGTTCAGCTTTACTTAATTCCTAGGCTCTTTAGATTAATAAGAGTATGACTCAGAAAGCATGGTCATTAAAATGTATTATAATGGAAATTATTTATTTGTGCCATTCCTTGTTATAAGGACATTCCATACTTTCCAGTTGTCAGAGTATAAGCTTTGTTTTTGGAGCTAAAAATAGAGTAGAAATCGACAACATTTAACACACTGAAAAATGAAATGTTCAGTCACAATTTGTTTATTTTCACTTTTTAAAAAGGAAAGGTTATTGAGGTTTAAAACCCCTGTGAACTTTATAGCAAACGTATAACTCAATTAACTTCGACACATTCAGTTGTATTGTAGCTACCAGAAACAAGGTGGAGAACATTTCCATAATTTTGAGAAGTTCCCTTGTACCCCTTTGTGGTGAACAACCTCTGGCAACCTCTGGTCTGTTTCCTAATTTTCCAGCTTGACTTATTTAAGAATATCATATAAACGAGATGCAGCACATTAGCCTTTGAGTCTGGCTCCTTTGACTTAGCTTAATGCTTTTGAATTTTCAGCTTGTGGTTTACAGTAGTTTCTCATCATATGTGGTTTTGCTTTGCATGGTTTCAGTTACTCACAGTGAAGTGAGGTCCAAAAATATTAAATGGTAAATGTCAGAAATAAATAATTTACAACTTTTAAATTGTGTAATGTTCTGAGTAGTGTGATGAAATCTTGTGCTATTCCTTCTGGGGTGAGAATTGCAGTATACACAACCCATCCATTAGTCACTTAGAAGCTCACTTATCAAATTGACTGTTGTGGTATTGCAGGGGTTGTGTTCCTCAAATCCTTATGTTACTTAATAATGGCCCCAAAGTGCAATACTAGTGATGCTGGAAATTTGGATACACTGAAGAGAAGTTGTAAAGGTGAAAATTTATTATAGGTATGTGTGTATAGAAAAAAAACACAGTATGGAGTTCTGTACTAGCAGGCATTCACTGAAAGTCTTGCAATGTACTTCCCTTGGATAAGCGTGGGGAGGAGGCTATTGTTTTGTTTTTATTGTACAGATTAAAAAAAAAAAACTAAGGTTCAGAAGTAACTTCTCTATGTTAACATAATATGTAAATGTAATGCCAGGATATGAAACCCAGGGATCACTGACTTGAAAATTCGTGTTTATAACCATGAGAAGGCACTTTCCCCAATTTCTACTGTCAAGATGCACTCCAGATGGGATATACTGGATGTACCTTTATTTAATCTTAATCAAGCTTACCTCCCTGATAAAGGCGATACTAACAAAGATGTTCTCCATTATCAAGCAAAATATCAAGTCATCATAAATATCAAGGCCAGTGTGCAAAATGTTAAGGTCTTTAGCAGCATTAGAGAATATTTGGGAGAAACAAGCTTTTTACTATGCAGTATAATTTCACATGGGTGACAAGTTGACTCTGCCAGTTTCACTGTGAACTGCTTAGCAGGATTCTACAACAATTTTAGTATGTGTAAGAATATGTACAGGACTTTAAAAAAATAGCTACAAGACAAAGCTATGTGGTAAAAATAGTGTTATGTGCTATTTAATAATTTAAAAAATTTATTTTTCACAAATACCAATGTTCTTGTCAAAATTATTTTTGACAGATTATATTTATTCAACCATTGTAGCACAGTATCAGTCAAGAGAGTAATTCTTTATCAGGTACTTACTGTATCTGAGATAATTTAATATAAATGTTTAATGAGGTATTGGAGGATTGAAAAGGTATGAAGATCACTATGTATTGAGGCTTTTCAGGAATGAAGGTTTGGGTTGCCACTCAACTAGATAAAGAATTCTAACCAGCCAAGATCCTGGCTGGAGTAAGGAGGGAAGAATGGACAGAGACAAAGCTTAATACCAAGGACAACTGTCTCATGATAACTTGTCTTGAATCAATGTTATTGGATATGAAAACTTTTATTTCTGCAGGATAAGGACAATGCTCATCTCACATTATGAACAATGCAATCCATCCCAGGGATTTGGTTAACTTTATTAGACAATAATTTCAAAGATCGTGTTTCTGAACAGCAGCCACTCCAGCACTATTACACACAGTAGGAACTCAGTCCTCACCCAGCAATAGCTGTTTCAGGGCTTCACAATGAGGCATGTTGGGTCTTCAATGGGGGACTATCTTCTAATAAGAGAAGCTGGTACAAATGTCCACATATAAAGAGGTAGTGAACTACAGTGGAGAGCTTCTCAGATGTGGTAACACTTGGTATCCAGTTGGTTATGGAGCCTGGACTGTAAAAGAAGTCCATTCATATTGAAATATGGCTCTTGTAATTGATTTGAGGGTAGTGTATAATGTAGAGGGAATCCCAAATGTCATGCTAACCAGGGTTCCAATCCTGGGAGAAACTGGAGCTCAACTCAAAGGTATTGAGGAAGGTTGCTATTTGGTGGGCATGGGTAATCCAGGAGACCACCAGGGAACACAAGTAGTTTTAGGGGGACATATTAACTCTAGCCTCTTTTTTTCCCCTTATAGTATTACCTAGCAGAGTACTAAGTAAAGCCGGCTGGGTTATTATTGGCTAAGGGATGGCACTGGGCTAACCCTGAAAATACCAGGTCTTTAGTACTGATCCCTGGGGAGGATTGTGGAAAGCAGAGACCTAGAGTTGCCCCTTTGATCACACTGGCATCATCTGATAGACACCAAGTAATTTTGCCGGCCTTGATATTTTACTGGGCTGGTTAAGTTTGGAAAGTATCTTTTAAGCAATATAGCAATTGGAATGAAGTAATATAGGAATAAGGGCAGGCAAATGTGAGTAGACAATCAGAAAATGTGGAATTTCCATTTTTATTTTTTTGGGTCTTATTTGAAATATTTTAAACTTCCAGGACTGAAATAGTTTAAAGCCAAGAGAGATGGGAGCTTACTACATATTGCATATCTTTAAGAAAGTATAAGACTGGGGATTTCTGAACCTTTTTATTCAGTGAGATTGATTAATTTGGTCTGAGCATACCCACAAGATTAAGTAAAGAAAAACTCTGACAAATTCAGATAGTTTGCATCAGTAAGAAAGTTTATTGAAATTCATTAGTAAATGAGAACAGAAAGTTTTTCTTTTTTCTTTTTCCATGAAAAAACACTTTCTGGCAAAGTGAAAAGAAGAACTACAGAAATCACAAAACACCTTTTAGACACCTTATTTTCAAGGAGTGAACCTGTTTCCACAGACCATTAAGACAGAAGTGTTGAACATTTTGCCATGCATCTGTTATATAATGGCCTGTGCGAAGGGAGACTCTTTCGTCTTGATGCTACTTATTAGTAGTGCTTCTTGGTTTCTGATTCAACCATAGATGAAAGAACTCTACCATCAGGTGTCACTTCTTCAATAATTGTCTTGATCACTCTGGTTTTGTTAGTATCTGTGAATAATAATAAATAAATTAGAATTTAGGTTAAGCAATTTGTAGGTATCCTTGCTAATAAACATGCAAATATTCAAAAGGAAAAACGATATTGCACTTTTTAAGAAAGGAAAATTCAAATTTTCACATTAAAAATAATCCAATCAATGTTTACTCAAAAGTGCGTTTTGTTAAAAAATGCAAATGAAAACCCTAAGATTTTCATTTTTAAAAACAGCCCTAGAGCTGAGGAAGCACTAAAACCATCACGTAGAGTTAAAACTAATTCTGATTACCCCAGAGATTTTCTGCTGACCTTGGTCCCTTAGATGAGACCTCTCCAGCGGACCCGGAAGAGGAGGATTTGAAGCCTCCGCTTCCGCTCTGGCCTCCGCCGGAGCTGCCACCGCCAAAGCTGCCGCAGAGGCCGCCGCCGGAACTGCCGCCGTGACCACCTCCACCGGAGCTGCCGCCACCGAAGCTACCGCCGTGGCCGCCGCCGGAACTGCCCCCGTAGCTGCCGCCGCCGTAGGATCCGCCTCTGGAACTAAGAGGGGTGAGGGTCCTAAGCAGTGATCTTGTAACAGTGGAAAAGGGTGGCTCCCTCTCTGGTGATTGTTATTTTAGTAGATAAGCCAAGGTTTTGAGAGAATACAGTACTGCCAAGCACGTGTTTTAAAACCCACTGTTTAAAACAAACTTAACTACACACAGCCCTGAGATTCATTCACTCCTTTTTCGGTACCCTGCCTCCTCCTTACACCTCCCTTCTTCCCATCCTCTGGCATTTCCTTGGGAGTTTGGATAAGCCTTGCTATTCATAATATTGAATGAAAACAATTGGGATTTTTTTTTTTCCCCAGTTTTCCAATTACCTTCCCTCTCCTTCTAGCAGGCTGCGGTAGGTTTGAATTTCATTCTCCAGTCGGATCTTAATATCCAGGAGTTGTTGGTATTCAGCGTTCTGGCACTCGGTTTCAGCTCTAATCTGTTGCAGCTGTTCCTTCAGGGAGGTGATCTGGCCCTGAATCTGTGAGAGCTGCACACAGTAGCGACCTTCCGTTTCTGCCAAGGAGGCTTCCAGGGATTGTTTCTGAAAAGAGGATTTTGTTGTTGCTTAATGACCTCGTTGTTCAATTGGCATACTGAAGCTTATCAAATTATTTAATAAGATACTACTGGAGAAAAAGGGAAATGAATAAAATTAGTGTTTTATGTAATGGCAACATTTCAATCTCAGCACTTCATACTGATACTAATAGTTCTTTTCCTCCATTAGCATAGAGTTCCAGTTTTATTTCTGCTTTCTTATCCTCAGCTCTGTGTTTCTATGATAAAATGGAAGTCATGTCTCAAGACTTAACATACCAGGGCCAGTTGGGACTGTAGTTCAATCTCTAGACCTTGAACCGTGCGTCTCAATTCAGTAATTTCGGATTTGTGGCTGGACATTTGTTCAATGTTGTTATCGATTTCTGTAGTCAGTTCCTTGCTCTGGAATTATAAAAATGGGAAAATATGAGAAACCTCGGACATGACAACAGAACTTACATGGGCTTCACTGTGAAGGGTGGTTGACTTACCTTTTCATTGAACCAGGCTTCAGCATCCTTTCTGTTCTTTTCAGCAAGTTGCTCATATTGGCTTCTCATGTTATTCAGAAGTTCAGTCAGATCAACACCTGGGGCAGCATTCATTTCCACATTCACGTCACCAGTAGATACGTTCTGAAGGTCTCTCATTTCCTGTTTGAGGAACAAAAAAAGATTTAATGACTGCACCATGACCACAATGAACCTTTTGAAAAATTGGGGGAAATATAATTTTGTATCACCTCTTCATGGTTCTTCTTCAGGTACTGCAGCTCTTCAGTCAGGCTCTCGATCTGCATCTCCAGATCAGCCTTGGTGAGGGTCAGCTCGTCCAGCACCCTGTGCAGGCCGTTGATGTCGGCCTCCACGCTTTGTCGCAGGGTTACCTCATTCTCATACCTGCAACAAGCATGATACATATATTGGATACAATTCTTAAGAAGGAGTTGTATGTGGAAAAAGACTTTAAAAAATTTAGAGTTGATTTCATGTCCTTGCAATATTTACCATATACTAACTCACATAGGAAGATTAGCAATTACTTTAAATGCATTTTCTTCCTTTAAAGCTTACCAGGAAGGTAATTCTGAAATTGAAACTTTCTCAGATAATTCCAGTTCTGTCACTTTGAATGAATTCAGGAAAATGTAAATGCTACTATGGCATCTAAAGTCACTATTACAAACAATTGATGTATTTGTATTGATAGTATTGCACATTCAATTAGCTTACTTCATTCTGAAGTCATCAGCTGCCAGCCTGGCATTGTCAATCTGAAGCAGGACGTTGGCGTTGTCCGTTGTTAGGTTGAGGATCAGGAGGAACAGTCATTTAAGAAAAGGTCAGATGCAAATATGGCTTTTATAGTGGCATAGATAAGCTGCATTTTTATGTTGTTCTCTTCCAAAAACTTTTTGTGTGGATTATTTTTAAATATAAAATATTTTAAGCTTACCCACAAACTTAAATTTAAAAACCTATCTTGAAGTTTCTACACTATTCTATTTCTGTGTCATCCCTTTCTGAAAACTAACTATATGTAATCCTATTAATGTATTAGCCTCTTTTATACTTAGTGATTTTTATGTATTTCAACCAACTTTTGACTGGCTCACCCCTGTATTTGTTCCATTTGCTATAAATATTTCTAAATAGATATACTCTGAACTGGTAGGTACAATTCACAGATTCCCTGGAGTTAAGCAATATCCCAATTCCATAAAGGAGACTTCATGGATTTTGCAATGTTGCTATTGAATATGGCTTATTTGTTATCAGTCTTAATAATATTTTTGTTCTTATTCATTTAATATTTTTCAGCTCTTACATTTTTAAATGATCTGGCATATTTAACTGTGGGCTCATTATATGTTCATTAAAATCTAAAATTCCTTGTTAATCTGCATCATGTAAGACAGACAAAACACATGCTGGATGAAGATTGCCATGACCATACCTTCATTCAATTTATCCTTGATGAGACTGGATTTATTTGGAAGCAAGAAAATCACAGTGAACAGCTATATTATACTTAAGATTCATCTACCCATATTACAGGGATAGAATTAAATTTAAAGTTGGATTTTAAAATGCTCCTTACCTGATTTTTCAGTTCTTCAATGGTTTGGTAGTATTTGCTGTAGTCCCGAGGCTCCCACTGGCTTGAGTTGCCATGCTTTTCATACCACTCCTTGATTTTACCTTCCAGCTCATAGTTTGATTCTTCCAGAGCCCGAACTTTGTCAAGGTAGGAAGCCAGCCGGTCATTCAGATTCTGCATGGTTACTTTTTCATTTCCAGAGAGAAGGCCACCATCTCCTCCAAATCCACCACCAAAGCCTCCTCCATAGCCACCTCCACCAAAGCTGCCCCCACCGAAACTGCCACCTCCAAAGCTGCCTCCTCCATAGCCCCCACTTCCATAGCCCCCACTTCCATAGCCCCCACCAAAGCTGCTGCTTCCGAAGCCTCCACCAAAGCTACCTCCACCATAACCTCCTCCTATTCCTCCAAAGCCATCTGAAGAGCCCCCAAAACAGCCTCCACCAGAGCTCCCACGGCTAAAAGAGCCACCACTGAAGCCCCCTGAGCTATATCCTCCACCAAGGGAGCCTTTGCTGCTTGAAATTCTGAGGGATGATCCTCCTCCACCTCCTCCCCTCCACTGCGGGAGGAAGAGTACTGCTTGCTTGAGCTGTATCGAACAGACATGTTGATGCTGTTGAGCTCAGGGAGTGCCTGCTACCAAGGACAGTGGCAAGCCTTTATATACTGAGAGGGTGTGCCTCTCAGATGTTAGGGTTTGCTTACTTGCATGGTTTTCTTTTTGTCAACTTAGCATCTTTGACTCATGATTGCATAAATTATCTTCAGTAATAACCAATACCAATATGTATGCTTTTGAATATGCCCTAAGAAAAAACAGGAGATTTACTATGTTGAAATTGAAAAATGGGTGGAGTTCAGATGAGCATGTTTCATTATTCTTTTTGTCTTTTGAAGAACATTGGGCAACTATTAAAATCCTTTTTCCTCAGCATTAATTAAGTTTGCACAGAATGTTTGCAAAGTTTTGGGGAAAAAAATTTAGCTACAAAATTATGGTTAAAATAAGATTTAAATAATTTATGCTTTAAACTGTTTTAATTAATTGGAACAACAAGTAGCATGAAGACTACCAGAATCATGCTATAGTAAGAATATCTTGTAAAAACCTTTAACCAACCAAAAAGAAAATAAAAACATATGGAAATAATTTAATTAGCATCCAAGAGTTGCTGCATATAAGAAGTAAAAGCCTAAAAAGCACAATTTAGGAAACTATATGTATGTGTGTGTGTTAGGGAATCTTTTATTTGGAGAGTGAAAATATATTAATATATATTTTTAAATTTTTTTAATTGTACATGGATATAATACCTTTACTTTATTTATTTGTATGTGGTGCTGAGAATCAAACCCAGGGCCTTGCATGTGCTAGGCGAGCACTCTACCACTGAGCCACAACCCCAGCCCATATATTAATATTTTGTCTAAAATATTGGAAGTAAATATTGATTGAGAAATTTAAAATTTAATGATTTCATTGTTTTTAACATTAAAAAATCTGAAATATGTAGGGTAGAAACTGGTCACACCAGAAATGCCAATCAAGTGATTTTAGAGTGGGAAATTTGTATCATGTATCTGCCAACCTGGGGCTGAGTTTCTACTAGGTAGGCAATCAATCAGTCATGCTTATCTAATGCAGCCCTAATAAAATTTCTGCACATGGAGACTTGGGTCAACTTGCTTGGTTGGCAATACTCTCTCTATGTAGTCATATATATCAACACTGAGAAGGTACCATATCCTGAGACATTTGGAACCCTCCGTGTCCTTGCCTTACAATAAACTATAACCACGAGTATGATAGCCAAAAAAAATCTGAAATATGACATAATCCTGGGTTATTTTGTTTCTAAATTCCTCATAATTAAATTTTTTTAATGAAGACTAGCATACAGAAATTCTTAGCACAAGAACCAAAAAATCTAATCTCAATACTAATTTCTAGTACCTTACAATAAGTTTTGATTGACCAGAAAAAGAGAATTTAGATACGGTAGTTTACAAGTAAATATTTGCTTGCAAAAATATATATCCATGGTAAAGAGTACTTGCTTAAAAAGTTATGAACTATAGTTGTATGTTTCTTAATAAACAAAACATTTTCTTAGGTGTACTGTTTACAGAATCTGGTATAACAGTTTGTCTAGTGAAGTATTTAATTGAAACTTTATTAATGCATGATATGAAATTTTGTAATGCTTTTTGTGATACTATAATGTAAAATACTCTGGAACAAACTGCTGAGGATAGAGATGGTGGTTATCATCTGTAATTTGTATCTCAGGAAGCTAAAGCTGAGAGAGGTGATGATTTTTTTCCTAAAGGCATGTAATAGATGGTTGAACTGATTATAAGTTTGGTTCCTTGACTTTGACTTTCTTAGTATATCAATGTGTATATGTATTCTCAGTTGTGGTGTATTTGGTCTGATAGAACTGAATGTCTCTAATTCTTACCATGAACTTCTCCCCATGGAAACAAAATAAAACAGGAATAACTTGAGAAGCTTGAAGATATTGAAAGAATAGGGATTTGGCACTCATTATTATATTGAGAATTGCCTTTTTAAATTAAATTTATAGCTGTATCTTCAAGTTTATGATCTAAAGAAATAGTTTCTGCAGGGAAAGGGAATGTGGTTGAGAGCATTAATGAAGAGTTGATTGTTAGAGTGGAGATTACTACCCAACAAATTGCAACTCCTCCAACTTGTTGGTACATGGTGCAGGTGGAATTTAAGCTGAGCGTTGGGAAGGATAAGTGGGGTTTTTCAATGTGTGCAACATAATTGAGAGAACTGTTCTGGGAAGTGGGGACTGTGAATATGCCAAGCTGGTAGAGACTCCAAATGGACCAGTTCGGCTGGAACAGATTGTTCATATTCGTCAATGTATTCATTCCTTCAACAGGTTTTATTGAGCACATGCAATTTGACCTGGGTTTACATAGGTGACTAAGATATAGTTCTTGCTCCTTGAGGAGTTCATAGTCAACCTGGAGAGGCAAACAAACATACATATGAATCAGGGATAATAATACAGAGTCATCTAGGCTACATCTGAGGCATGGGTAGGGGGCTGAGGGAATGCAGAATGGCATTCCATCAATCTGGTGAAAGGAGACAGGCAGGGAAAGGAGGTGTACACTTGATGGATTCTATGTCCTCCTTCTCTCCAAAGTAGGAATAATAACTTTTGCTTAGCCTATAGAGTTATACTGGGGATCAAATGAGTTTAATTAATATAAAACATTTAAAACAGTGGTTGTCATACATAGAATAAGAGCTTAATAAATGGTTTTGTTTTCATTATTACTTTTACTGTAATCTCTGTTTCTTAGAGTCTGACCACTGTCCAATCCACAGTCAGCCTGCAAAATATGAATGAATGAAAGGATAGAGTTGGAAGTTGGAAAATGGCCAGTGAGGAGGAAAACATGGCTTTGCAGGAGAGTAAGGGCCAGGGGAAGCTGTTGAGTCTGACTGCTATGTAATGAACTACACCATCCGTTTTTCACTGGATGATACTTTAATTTCTGACTTCATTCTTTTTTTCCTGCACCCACCAAGTCACCATTTTTTGTTGCTTTGGCCATATCTGATGTATTTCTTTCTTTCTCTAATATCACTGCAAACCCCTAATCCGGCTTTCACCACTTCTCTCAGGATTACTTCACCAGCTTCTGAAGTATTTTTTTTTTTTTTTTTTTGGCTCATCACTATGTCAGTTAAGTTCTATCCAGTTCACTGTGGCATGATTAGTAATGTTCTTAAAAAAGTATTGTCATCACTTCACCAGCATTCTCAAGCCTCTGTGGATGGATTGTCTTTCCTATAATGTTGCTTGCTCGTCCAACCTCATGCCCCTGCGGTAAGGGTGGTAGAGTGGAAGGAGTGCTGCATTCTCCTCAGGAGGTGATTATGTGGCCTTGAGCAAGACACTCAGCCTTTCTGTGTCTCAGTTTATTGTCCCATAAAATATGGATAATACTAATATTAAATATTAAAATATATATGATGATAATAAATAATTATAATCTGTGATCCAAGGGAAAATGTTAGCATTTCCTTAAAAAAACCCTTTAATTATAAGCAGACCTTTCTTTTCGCTCTGGACCAAGACATTATGCTTTGTTCCATTTAGGACCTTTGTTGCTCTTGGTGAGGAGTGCCTTTTTTACCTTTCGCTGGCTTATTCAAATCATTCTACCTGAGCTTCAAACTCAAGCTTAAATGTCATCTCCTTCATGAGATTTCTCACCATTAGTCTACTTCATGGCCATCTCTTTCTTCCCATTTCCTGTGTTGTACATCTGATTATTTTATAATATGTTATAATACTCTGGCTTCATTATTGTTCCTAATGCAACATGGTACTTAACTTCTTCCATAGAAGGGAGGGTGCCTTATAGTCTTCCTGTACTGCTGGGTACTCAGTGTTTTCTGAATATTTTCATATCACTTTATGCCTTTTCCCACTTTTTTCTTCACCTTTATTTTGTTCTCTCAACTTTTGTCCTATATATTTTGCTATTGCCAAAAATTTAAACAAAGACTGGTTGGAGACAACTAACTTAATTTTGCTTTGAAAGAAATGATGCTTTTAGAATTGAGGATATTGTGTAAAAATGCTAAGAAATCTAAGATTCTACATAGGAATTTTGAGATAGCTTAAAGAATATAAAATATATACCTAGAATAAATGTACTTTATATATGTAATGTTTCGTAAAGAAAACATTTTGACTTTCACTTTTTCTTCTTCATTAATGGTTATTTTTTTGGCCATGAAGTTACTGAGATGATCTTGAGGCTAGTAAACCATTAAAATCTGTGGTTCTAATCTAAAATTTGATTTTCATATATTAGGAGAATAGAAAGTTCCGGTTGGGTTTCTGGTTAGCTAGCCTATAAGTATGATGTAATTTAAGGATTAAATATAACACGACTTAACTTTTAAACTTCGTTGACCTGTCATAGGTTTCTGTTTTTGGTTAAGTTCATTCTGTGAAAGACAATTTCTCAATACAAATAACCTGCATTAGGAGAAGTTATTGATATAGAATAGAAAGCAGAAATATAATACTCTTTTTAGTTTTCATATAAGATAGTAAAAACTGAAAGTACTAAACCAACCAACCAATCAAACTCTACAGACCCCAGTGTTAAATATTGAAATTAAACATTGTCAAAAATTCAGTGGCTATTTCTCCTGCCTCATAAATTTAAAAAAATTCCTTTAGGTCCAGTTGTGTTTTTCATCCAAATCAATAATTTCACGGATGGCTGCGTGTGGACCATTGGCACGTTTGGATATAACTTCTTGTTAAGTTTTAGCTAGGGAGTTTGGGCCAATCTAAATAGAATGGAGAAAATTTTAGATTAGAAATGGTGCACACTGAGGTTAAAGTTCATAGAGAAAGTAATAATCCCCTACTCTGATGACTTTAAGTGAATATATGTGAGATATATATATATACATTTAAGGGAAAAGTCTTATGAAGTTAAATTAATGTCTTAATTTTATTGTTTAGAGATTTTAAAAAATGCTTCATAACAAATGAAACTCCTTCTTTGAATCACTTTGGGAGAGGTTGGAATTGCAGAGGAAAAGATTTAAATCATTATTTAAATGTAACATATGGTAAAGGGGAAATTTATCATAATCTTTTTGGCTCCTCAGGGCTGATGGTTGATAATGCCCAAAGACCATTTAATTTTTTTGGATTACACAAATTTGCAGATAACATTGCAAAGTTAGTTCTAAGATTGAGTTTATAGAGCTATTCAGACTTTTTTATGATCCAGGGCCTGTGCTAAGCATTTACCTGCATTTTTCTCATTAAATCCTGATATCAGCTTTATGAGGTAGCTTTTTAAAACAGTTATTAAAGTAAGTGATTTGCCCCAAATTATTCTATAAAGGGGCTCCACTGGGATTTGAACACAGGTATATCTTCTGAGCCTTTGCTTTATTTAGTACAATGACTCTTTCGAAGTAACCTGATATTGTATTTTCCAGCATTGTGACTTAGAAAATTATTAAGTACATAAGGGATTTTATTTCCCTTTTCAGAGTGGACAAGCTTTCTTTATTATCATTGTTTTGTGATTAAAAACACTCTAATATAAAAAGAAAAAGAACTAATGAGACTAGATTTCCTGCCCTTGAAGAGGTTAGGCATGTAGGTCTTGCCTGTACCCAGCCTAGACTCTGCCCCAACTTCCTGAGGGTTCCTTTTGCTTGGATTTCTGGAGGTTCCTAACTTTGTCAGGATTGTCCTTAGTCCCAGCATCGTCATTAAAATAAATCACAGCAATTAGCCCCATGCATAACTGCTCTGTTAATCCTTTTATGCAACTGGCTTTTCCAGGTGCTGGTAATACCAGTTATGGAGATTAATCCCTTTTCATCAGGTTTTTACTCTAAGTCCTAGGGAATACAATGGTGAACTCATGATATATGTCTGAATTAATTCAATAGGTTCTATTGCTTTGGAATTCTCCAACTTCCATATTCAAAAGCTATCAAACTTTTTTGTGTCTTTCACAGATATTATCAATATTTCCCATATTGATCATTTTGGTTAAATGTGGAGCTAAGTAGAATTTTCTGGTCTTAAAACGTAGATAAATAAGTGAATATTTATAGAGTTATAAGATGTTAGGCTTTTTAAATTAATTAATTGGCTAGTTAATTGAAAATTTTTTTCAAGAATGAAGACCCCACAGTCTATATTGGGATGGATTGTTACATTCTATCACATTGATACCACCAAGGTGCTCTAAGCAGAAGAATAGCATGAATAACAAGAACTTTCATTACTAATGTTTATTTAACATTTGTTGTGCCAAAAATTGTGTTAAGGGCTTTATGTACATTTTCTCATGTAACCCACTTTATTCTGTAAACCAGATACTATCCCTTGTATACAGAGGAGGGAATTAACACTTAATAGTGGTTATAGGGTATACACAGAGTAAGACAACTAATAAGTTAGTAGCCAAGCCAGAATTCACACCAGATTGTCTGTCTCTAGATCTTACATTCTTTACCATGATCTTTCACTGATGGATATTTAATTAGACTTGGATTTGTGGTTTTAAAGGCCGTCCAGAAATGCAAATAACAGTGGTATGGGTGGAATCTGTTATTATAGCAGGTCTGTTTTAGTATAGGCTGACATTTTCTATGTATAAATGAACTAAATGGAATTTTAAGGTAAAAATTTAAAGAATGTTTTTCTTTGTTGAGCTTATTTTTATGTGCCCTTCAATCTTATGGGACTCTCACTGGCCCTGGTTTTAATAAATGTCATGCATGCCTCATGATCAGAGGTCCTTTCAGGTGCAGTATCCGAGCATGCATTGATCCTAGATATCTATGCAGACTTGAAACTGGATAGAGTTGCTTTTGGACAAGATGGTAAAGCTGATAGTTTGTCACTGGTGTCTCCAACTCTATTTTTTCTTCCTCTTCTCTAGGTTGAACTATGTCTGCATTTCTTGGAGCTATGACTTTTTGTCTTTAACTTCTTTTTTTCTCTGTCTAGGGAGGATATATGATATTGTTCATCCATACTAATAGAAACGTAACCACCGTATGTTGTTTCGAGAACCTTGGTATTTGCATTTTGAGTTTTCCTTTTAATTGTGAAATGAGAGATTGTTCCTTATGTTAGGAATTTCAGTTCTTGGTAAGAAAAAGGAGAGAAATTATTTTGGGCATAAATCTGCTGAAATTACACTTGGCCCACTTAAAAAGCCATCCTTAAACAAAAATGTAATTTAGTCTTTTTATTATTATTTATAATGCATGTGGTGGAGTACACTGAAGAAAAGGTACAAGTATCTCACGTTTACCCTCTTTTTACTCTATAGTCAGATACTTTCTGCTTCACTATCCACAGCTCAAGAGTTCTGTTCCTGTAGTCTCCTCAGCATTTTAGGAAGTTGCCTCCTCTTCAGAATTTCCCCCCTCCCTCCCCCTCCTTTCTTTCCTTCCTTCCTTCCCCTCCCTCCCTCCCTCCCTCCCTTCCTTCCTTCCTTTCTTTATTTTTGGTATGGAGCATTGAACCTAGGATTGCTTCACCACTGAACTACATTCCAGCCCTGCAGCCCCCATTTAAAAAAAAAAAATATTTTGAGACAGGTTCTCACTGAGTTGCTTAAGGTCTTGCTAAGTTCCTGAGGTTAGCCTCAAAATTGAAATCTTCCTGCCTCAGCCCCCTGAGTTGCTGGGATTAAAGGTGTGCACCACCACACTTAGCTCTCTGAAAGCTTTTGAGGATGTTATCCCTGATCAACTCAGCCCTAGGTGCTCAATTCATTTGTTTGTGCCTTTTATTGGTAAGGGGAAGACTTCCTCAGTGGGTCCCCTCTTTGGGATCGATCTATCTCTCTTGAAAATATTTCACCTTTTGTCTCCATGACTCGATTTTCCATCTACTTTTGTCTTTTGGCTGACTCCTCATTCCCCTCTTTTTCTTATTTGAGGTCCTTTTTGTGTTGTGTTCCCAGATAGCCATTTTGTTCCTCAGTAGCTTCCCCTTTCCTTCAATGCTTTGCCATCCCCTGGCCTCTCTTTTCTTCTCACCCATCATACCCTTCCTTTCCTTCTCCTTCTCATCTACTCCACTCCATCCCATATTAATCAAAGGCCCATTCTTTGCCTTTGAGACTCCGACAAGGTGGGCTTCAGGTTGGAGTTGGAGATGTGCTGGGGAAATGCCCCAGTTACACAGCTGATGGGAAGGCATAAACCCTGCTGTGTTCCAGGGACATGGTGACGAAGGACCCAAACTAAATGCATCAAGACGCAGCTGACCTACATTTAAGACCTTGAAATAAGTGATAGATACCCTATGTTTGGAGAAGAGAGGAGCCTGCGGGGCTGGCTGGAAAAAACCAATCCAGCAGAACCTATCTTGTAGAAGAGAAAACTATCATGTCTGTAGATCTGGAAGAGGCCCAATCGCATGTATACCTGTCAACACACGTGTATCGTGTTGGCATTGTATGCCATCTATGAGCTGTGTAAGGACAAATTTGTGAACTTTTATAAAGGCATGTGAGCTGGAAACTCTGATTCTCTACTTTTTCTAAAACTCTCTGGGTGAATTGCAACCTGTACTACGTGTGAAACTGTCATACACAGCCAAGGTGAGCAATTTTCCCAAGTGGAGGAAAAGTTACTGCTCCTACTGGATTACCTTTTCCAGGTGTCTGTGCACCTAACTGACTAAATATGCTACAGACTGTAGAACGTTGGGAATTTATAAATGACCTGATATGCAAATAGAGCAGAAGTCATAGATATTTACTTCTATCTTGTTCCCAATCCATTAGATACTAACTTAGATTTAAACTTGATTCCTTCAGAAATACAGTTGGATCAGTTATTGAATAGTACTTCTGTTCCTGTCTTTGAATAGCATTTTTCAGATGGGTCACACTTAAATCAATCTTTCTGGCAAAAAATGAAAGAACCTTGAGTTTTATTGTATCTCAGTGGTGGTGAAATCAGTCTTTAACAAACAGTTAATGTAAGAACTGTGCACATAATAAATAGACCTAGGATTCCAGCTGGCATGGTGTCTGATTTTAGATTGAATGACAACCAGCTATGGTATTTTCTGTTTTCAAGGGATGGTGGGGGGGAGAGTCACAGAAATGGAAATGTAGGGTTTTTTTCTTTTTTTTAAAAAAAGATGCTATTTAAAATAGTCTTGAGCGTGAAGTGCCCTATTTTTGGATTTAGGTCATTTGACATGCTTTTTTAAGATGAAAAAAAAAAAAAAAACAGACCAGGGGTAGCTGCATTGGAGGTTAACATCAGGAGGACTCTGCCCAGTGTGGGAACTTGTTTTTCTACTGCCTTGGCTGCTACACAGGCAGCTCAGTGACTCTGCCTCTTCCCTAGCCCCTCTGAGAACACCATCTTCCAGACTGGGGAGCAGAATAGAAACCAAATGAGTCTTCCCACTTCAGGTACAGCTCTGTGTTTTATTTCCTCATTACTCATGCCAGTAGACAGGAAGCTTCAGATGCTAGACCATAGCTCTGCCCTTAAACCCCCTCTCTCTCATTCCCTACTTCACTTTCTTAGGCAGAAGTCCTGACAGGGATCTGGCCCCAAGGATTATAAAGATATTTGCTTCTTTTTACTCATCTTCCAGTATTTCATCAGCAAGGGATGCTGGGACATTGTGAGTGAGAGCAGGACAGAAACCTTGAGAAATAAGGGGGTCCTTTGGCTGTGCACATTGGATGCTAAGATTCACGTGCTGGGGTGTGCCCTCCTCAGACAACACTGCTTCTTACACCTTCACTCACCAGCTCACCACAGGGGAGTTCACATGTTTCAACAGCCGTAACACATGTTCCATCCCAATAAGAGACACCAGATTTCCACTAGGCCTTTTAATATCAATCCACCTTAGATCTCTTCTGTTACATCTGTCATATGTTTTTAATATCTCAATATATACAAAGTCATCTTATTTTTTAAATCTCTACCAGGTAGATGTTTGTATATTAATACCTTTAGTTATTATTTGAGAACCTCATTTATCTCAAGTAACCTAATCGGGAGCAACTTAAAGTGTGAAGCTCTTTTAAATGTCACTCAGATGTAATAAAGGTGTTCAACGGTGGATTTACCAGTAGGAATTTGATCTGTTTTGAATTTTCTGTCTACTCTGTTATTGTTGATCATTTCCAGGGTTTCACCTCATGTACCTTAGGTATTGAATACAGATCTGTAAAAATTGGTGTGAATATAAACAGGTAGAAAGGAAGGCAGAGTGTCGGGGAAATGCTCAAAGATCTCCAGCCACCAACAGGCCTCAGAGAAAACTCTTTAACAATTAGCTAGCCCTTGTTAGTCACACAGAAGATTTCACTCACTTGGTAGCTAGTGGGCTCAGACACAACTTTTGAAGTACCTTCCAAGTAGGGGTGTCATATCAATCCTTTCAGAAGGCTATCTCCAGGCTCCATTCTTTTAATATCAATCAAGGACCCACAATCATGTTTGTCTAAGCCATTAACTTTTACTTATATTTTAATCTTTGTCCTCTTTCCCAGTAGATTACTTTTTCTTAAAGTGACAAGGAGCCGTCAATTGGCTTGGTGTCGTGGCATTTCTGTATCCTCCTCCCTTCTGCTAGTGATGGTCTAAAATTTGGGGGCCAATGGCTATATGCTGGACCGGTAGTCAGTGACGGGTATGATCCAATTGCAGTGGTATCAACCTAAGACAGGAGGCTGACGCCTAAAGGTCAGTTTTCCGATGACGGGTAAGAACCATATGTTGAATTGGACAACCTACCAGGCACGGTCCTTAAGCCACATTAACCTCACTCCCCCACTGGCACCAAGGCCAAATTTGGGGGCCAACAGAGGTGAGGCAAAGAACCTCACCCCCCTACTGGTGCATAGACCTATCCACAAGTATGGCTGTATGCTGGACCGGTAGTCAGTGACGGGTATGATTCAATTGCAGTGGTATCAACCTAAGACAGGAGGCTGACGCCTAAAGGTCAGTTTTCCGATGACGGGTAAGAACCATATGTTGAATTGGACAACCTACCAGGCACGGTCTTTAAGCCGCATTGCTTGTTGTTTAATTAATCAGAAGGGGGGAGATGCTGGGAGCCATTAGCCAAGTAAGTAGGTATGACAGTTTCCTTGCCAGCGTACCCCATGTTGCAGTGACATTGAATGTAGGTGACCTTGCTCAAGGACCAGGGCGGATTAGGGTGTTCCTGTTTAGGGCGTTCCCAGTTTAGGTTCCAGGTTTAAGGTTTAAGATTATTCCTCCTGGGAATAGGGCGTATCCTGCTGCCTGAGTTCCCCTTGAGTTCTCACGGGATTCAGACAATATATTTTGGGAGACAGAAGCCCAGTGGGTGTGGATTTGGGCAGAGAACGTGGATTTCCCCAGAACGTGATTGTAGACGGCTGGTGTGAGTTCGGGAATAAAGAGTTGCTGTTTGAATCTACAAGCTGTGTGGTGGCTCGTGATTGTGTGCCCAGCCAGACACACTGCGGCATTTGTGCCCAGCCAGACTGTGGCATTGACAAGATCTGCGGTCATGTTTTTATTCATTTAACATGTAATTATTGACTGACCTGAGCTGGACTGAGTTCTGTGCTGGAGGTAGATCTTTGACAAGGCCAAGCTTCTTCTACCTTCCTGCATGTTAGGTTATACTGAGGGAAGATAGTTCACCCTCCCCATACACACAGAGATTAATAAAATGAAATAATACCGATTATTAGTATTGTGAAGGAAGTTAATGAAGCATGAAGAGACGAAACTGGATCAGAGCAAGTTAAGTATGAGGATGAGGAGAACTCTGTGGAAGAGTGTTATAGTTCAGGATTGAGAAATGAGAAGGCCAACTGTAGAAGGAAGGTGGGGAGAGAATTCCAAAATCAAGGGGCCCGTGTGTGCAATGGTCCCACGTGAGAAAGAGCTTAGTCTGACAGATGGTAAAAAAAAAAAAAAACAAAACGAAAAACAGTTGTCATATTACAAGTGTGAAGAGCTGAGCAGTGGGCCTCTGAGATAGTAGAAGTGTGCTTGGGTTTTATTTCTAGGGCAATGCAGAGCTATTAGTGGGCTTTAAGTGGAGAAGAAACCAATGTGCTGGCTTTGAGACAAGAAGGCTGCTGCCAGGAGAATTGCCCGAGAGGGAGAGGCTCCCAGGTTGAAGACTGATGTCTCAGTGTTGGGCAGGGGTGACTGGAGTGTCACTGAGAATAGCAGCAGCAGATGTTGCTAAATCCACACATTGGGCGGGATTGAAAGAGGAAAGGTCTCTATTCAGCAACAGAGGAGATACTTCTGTGGGGTCCAGTTTGTGTGAGTGGGGAGTAGGTTGGCCATTAGAGCTACATCTGCCCTTGTTAGGTTGGAGCCTTGTTTCATAAAGGGTACAATGCATAGGCAGCTCTTCTGGCAAGATAATATAATAACATAATGGTTATATTACACAGTGAGATTATATGTCTCTGGATTTTGATATTGGTTAAAATTATGTATATGAAATGTGCACACTTATGCAATATGGTTGTGTTTTAGGCTAGAGCTTCTTGGTTCCCTATCAAGTCATTTAGGGAGAGAAAAAAAAAATTTTGACAATATGGGTGTCCCAGTCTTTTTTCTGTTCCTACACAAAACACCAGAGGCTAGTGATGTGTAAGAGATTAATTTTACTAACAGTTCTGGAAGTCCAGGAACATGATATGACAAGGAGTCAGCCTCTGGTGAGGGCCTGGTGCTATAACATACCATGGCAGAGAAGTGAAGGGTAGGAAGCAATCACGTGTGAAAGGAGCATGTGTGCAGGGAATCAACAGAGAGGTTCCAGGCTCACTTTATAACAACCCACTCTGGTGGAAACTTATCCAATCCTGTGAGACCTGAAAGATCTAATCCAGTTTCCAGAGAATTAACCTATTCTCTTGGGGAAAAAAAAAAAACAAAAAAAAAAAACTATTTATTCATTCAAGAGGATGGTGCCCTCCATGAGCTAATCACCTCCCACTGAGCCCCACCTCTTTAATGTCCCACCACACCTCAGTCTAACTCTGTTGGAGACCCTGATTCTAACACAGGAAGCTTTAGGGAACAGATCACACCCAAACCACAGCAATGGGTGTTACTTTAATGTCTTTGTATAATTTTGTTACTTACAGAAGTCACATGCCCAACCTGTATAAAAATGTAGGAGATGAATTGATAAGAGAATGTGATGTATAATATGTAACTCAAGGGACATGCTGTCTGAGTTCCATTCTCAGACCCACATTAGTTACCTCTGTGAGCACCCACGATATAATGCAGATAACAATGGTGCCTACTTTTAATAGAGTTGGTGTAATCCCATGATCCCATCCAACCTTCAGCCTGATGCCTGCAGTATGTAAGGAAATAGTAAATGTTAACTGACTGTGGTAATTTCAGCATTAGAAAGTAATCTAGACTTGCTTTTGTTTTCCTCTCTTGTTTTACAGAGGAGAAAGCCTTAGCCTTGTGTTTCATGAAATATGTCAACTCAGCTTGTTAGAGATAGTCCCAGACTTGGGGTACTCTTTTCTTTAAACCCTCAGTGACTGCTCTGCAGAATTCCTTTTCCTTAGAAGAATGACATGTCACCACATGCTAAGACTGAATTTGGATGCTGTAGGGTGGGGTGGGAGGGATTGAGATATCTGGAAAGAGAGAGAATACCACCCTCCCAAATGCAGAATACTGGTAAGATAAAGAAAATCAGAGACATGTGGAGTATGAAATGGATAAGAAGATGCCTATCTTTGGATTGAAAATCTGAGATTTGTTAGGAAGATGAATCGGCTAAGAATCCAAAGCTAAGTATTATCTACAAAAATACTTAATAATAAATTAGACATCACTAAGACACAAATTCAAGAATGGGCTGCTTCCAGAGGGTCTTAAAATCTCTGTAACTTTAATTTGATAACAAAGAAACCTTGAAAACTTTGGGATGAGAAAAACCATCACGAAGGGTGAATGAGACATAGCAGAAATACTCAAAATGTCAAACATTTCACTTAAGTAGAATGAGAGCATCTCCTGGGACTTCATGTGTGTGTAATGTTTCTCAGAAGGAAAATAATTATATTCAGGTTTATTGAGGGCCTGAGAACGTGGGTATTAAGAATGGGGTCATGCAGTCTGCGAACCAATTTTTTTTTTTTCAAAAAGCCTTTGGCAAATAGACAGCAGAGAGTCCTGCATCCTTATACCCATAGAACACATTCATTGAAATTATTCAAAGGAAACTCTGTAGAAAGCTCAGCTAGGAACATAAATTGATGTCACATTTAGAAAGACGCCATTGACAAAATTGGTCGTGTGACCACATGTGGCTGTAGGACAGGCTGAAAATTATAGTCCATTGCTGTGTTTAACAAGAGGGGATGAACATTGAAAAACCACCCCAAGTCTTCTAAGTGGGATTTTAAAAGCTAGGGAGAAGGTTGGAGAATATTATTGAAGAATAGTATATACAGTATAAAGTTTCCAATTACCATTTTTATAATAACGCTTTCCGAGTCTGTTTTGCAAGCAAGATTCTTTTCACTGTCCTTCAGATCTCCTACACAACTGCATACTGATGACTGTTTCCCCCTCAGGCCCTTCAAATCCCCATCATCCCCATCATTCACTGTTCCTCTTGGAATTCTTATTTATTAATGGAGAAAAATTGCTACTCATCACTACAGGTGCTTCTAAGGAGAATAGCACTGTTTTGGTTGGAGGGTTCTATATTTTTTTTGAGATCCATGCATCGCATCAGAATTCATATGTTGTAACTTTAATTCCAAAAGCAATGATATTGAGAATCGGTCGGTCCTCTGAGAGGCAATTAGGTCATTAGGAGAGATTGATGCCTTTCTCTCGGGAATGAACCCTTGCTCTGAGGTATTTGGATAGTTACCACGATAAGGGGTTGTTATGAAATAAGGTTGCCCCGCATGCCTTGATTTTTCTGTAGGCACACTCTTGCAGTCCTGCTTTCTCCCAGGAGATGAAGCATCATGAGGCTCTCACAACAAATCAAGGAAATGTTTCCAGAACCATGAACCAAATAAACTTCTAGTCTTTTTAATTTATCCAATCTCAGGTATTCCATTATAGCATCAGAAAATGGAGTAGGACATACCATCGTGGGGTTGGGTATGCAAGTATTGGGGTAATGCAAGTAAATATGCATTAATAGAGGGCAGAGTATTTTTATCCTTTGAAGAAGGGGTACAAAATTGGGCATTGTGTAGAGAGAAGGGGAGAAAAGAAGGGGAAGTATTATACATAAAGATTCCTTTCAAGTTGTGTCTCCAAAAGTATCTTATCTGAGATTTAATAGAACTCAAATACTTATCAGGGACTTTGAAGTTCTTTGTTTTGGTGAGGATGATGCAAACCCGCCATGTACATAATCATTGATAAGGTCCTCCTTGCTCAATAAAGACTTTGAGAATAAATTACTGAAAAAAAAAGTGTTCTAATTCTCATTTAATATGGTGAAGAGTAAAGACAACATTCAAGGTTAAAAAAAAAAAAAACTTTGAAAAGAGAAAAGAGTATCTTCATAAGAATTTGCTAAATCATAGGGAGCATTTGATGGGCTACAGAATTGATAGAAATAGGAATAAATTATAAAAGAGGACCACGTCTATCATCAGATACTGTTGGTGCAGTGGGTGGCACCAACTCATCACAAACATACCCCAGATGTTGGAGTGTCATCTCTTCCTTGATATAGGTATCATGTATCCCTAACCATTCCTAATAGAGATCAAGAAATATTATTTTTTTGGTGGAGGTGTTAAAAGGAGGTTGGATAATGTGCCAAAATACAGTTTCATAGTTTCATAGGAAGAATAAGTTCTAATGTTCTACAGGAGAGTAGGTCAAAACAATTTGTTATACATTTTAGAAAGAACTGGAAGGGAGGAGTCTGAATGTTCCCAACATTAAAGAACTGACATGGAAATGATAATTGTTTAAGGAAAGGGGAATCTCAATGACCCGATTTAATCATTACACATTGCACCTATGTATTGAAGGAACACACTATACCCCATAAGTACCTAAAATTATTTTATGTCAATAAAAAATATTAATTGGATGAATCTCTGATTCCTTTGTTTGCCTGATATATCTCCAGTGACTCCACATTGTCCTTGAATTTCTTAAATGGGTTATAATGAGGTTATTGAGGGCTGGTATTATTTTTATCTTTCGGAGTATCACCTGCCACCACAAATCTTGCTTTGAGTGCCCTTAACAGCATGGTGTAGATGTCCAATTCCACCATATTCTCTCTTATCCCTGGGTCTCAACTGTCTATGCTTTTCTTCCCCTTTGGACTCAGAAGTGTCCTGTTCTCTCTTGTCTTAGAACTTTACTAGAACACCCTTTCTTCCTCTCTCCACTCCCCTAATGAACTCTTACCAATTGACCAGTTTAGATTTTCCTCTTCTGTGCCTTCAGGGCATGGACACATTCTGTGAGGGCTTGTTCTGCCTTTGCATCAGTTATGATCTAGTCAGAAAGACAACCAAAGCCAGTAATTTCAATAGAAGGCATTCAGTAGAAAGCATTGGGTAAACAGACATTGGAGGATTGAAAAGGTAAAGATGGCAATAGTGTGGTGTTAATAAGTATAGGAACAACAGGAGTCAGTTATTACCCCTCTGTCTGGGAAATGAAGAAAGAGTTTGGAGGTACTAGAACCTCAAAGCCTGCAGGAGGAGTTCTGCCAAGCTGAGACCCAGAGCAGCCTGCCTGGTTTTGATACGGCCCCATGGAGCTTAGAGGAGGGGACCCAAAACTATGGGGATGCTAACTAACGGGAGCTGTTATCTTTTGGTTGGAGGGAAGGAGGGAAGAGAGTGGGGAGTGTGATAAGGGTAGTTTGGGGAATGTGGTGAGAACTGGAACTAACCAATAATGTTGGGTAAAGATCACTGGTGGCTGTGCTCACAGATACAACAGCAAACAGGATACATTTTATGTCCTTCTTGTAGGCTCTTTCTAGCAGCCACTGTTGGCCCAGCCTAGTGGGAGCCCAATGCCAGGGCCATGGGTTGTATAATCCTAGACCAAGAGTCACAAAAGCATGTGTTTGGAGCTGAAAGAAAATAGCTTAAGACAATGCAGTCCAGTTCATTGCAATCGGGAACTATTAAGCACTCAGGAAATATTTACGAAATGTAGGACTGCATTAAAAAATGAGCATCTAACCTTCTGTTCCAGAAACTGACCAAAATGATCAGGTGGATATATCAATAAAAGGAGAACTCCAAAGCTCTCCTCAGAGAAGAATCAAGAGAATGGTACCAAGAGTCCCTTTGGTATCAAACAACCACAGAGCACAATTACTTCTGGATAAAGAGCAGACCTTGATAAACTCAAGGAAGACACGGGAAATCAGCAGATGAGTCTTATTCCTGAGATTATGGCACAGCCTTGTGAGAAGAACCTCTGTCAAGTTCAAGTGTTATCCCTTCCTTTGAGGTCATGGAGAGGTTACTGGAGAACTGTGGCTGTCCCACTGCATTAATAGCACCCCAAGGCCGTAAGGGTGGGTTGCAAAGGAAGCTCACAGTACAGATGTTCTCTAGCATATCCCTGGCTTTTTCTACCCATGTGTTGGTGATAAGCAAGAGAGAACATAGAGAAACCCTCTCTATTGTGTCAGGCAAGGTTGGAACAAAGAACCAACCAGATCTTTGGGGATTACTCTATGGACAACTATTCCTTCACCTTGAACTGGAAAGACTCTAGAAAGCAGAGTTTTTAGTTAAAGGAACTGGATCACTTCACATTCAAATAGTATTTTCAAATCAGAGGGACAATGCTAGTCTCTGAGCAACAGGAAGGAGACAGTTTCATGGTTTATGCACCACAGATCATGTCTGCATAGAAAAGCTTATAGAGGAAGGTCGTTCCTAGTTGCTGTGGACACAAAGAAAATAAAATAGACAAATGAGTTCTCCTGCCTTGAGATTGAGACTGCCATGGCCTCAGCTCCCTTTCCTAACTCTCTCAGGACGCAGAATAACCCAGCTAGCGATCTAGACCAGGACACAGTAAGTAGGAAACAGTCCACAAGAGCATCCACCATTCAGCTCAGTGGAAATGATTCGTCTTCATTGATCTGAACAAACTGAGGGAATAGTTAATAGCAGAGCAAATAAAAATAACATGTAACTTACTTTAGTATGTAAAACATTAAAGAAGGAAATTAACAAGCCATTCACAATAAGGCAGGGGACACTAGGGAAGAATAGCATTACCTTAGATTAGGTAGAGGGAAGTGATGGGAGGGGAGGGGAGGGGACTTGGGGGTAGGAAAGATAGTAAAATGAAACAGACATTATTACTGTATGTATATATGTGACTGCATGACCAATATGATTCTGCAACGTGTGCACTCAGAAAAATGAGAAATTATATCCCATCTATGTATGATATATCGAAGGGCATAAATGCATTCTACTGTCATGTAAAACTAATTAAAACAAACAAAAAAACAAGCCATGTAAGTAATATATGCAGAGTCAGAGCCACGAGTACCATAAGGAACAAAAAAATATTGGCACTAGAACATTTTAAAAAAGTAGACTTGGTGAAAATAAGATTACAAGATAGTATGTTAAAAATAAATGTGTTGGGGCTGGGGCTGTAGCTCAGTAGTAAAGTGCTTGCCTTGCATATGTGAGGCACTGGGTTTGATTCTCAGCACCACAAAAAAATAAATAAAGTATTATATGTCCATCTACAACTAAAAAAATATTTAAAAAATAAATAAAGTTAAAAAAAAGAAATGTGTTATGGGATATTTAAAGAAGAAGGTAGGAGAGACAAAATTTTACTTTAGAGTTTATAGCAGCAATGAGAAACAAGAAAAAGAATATTCGGAGCTCCAAAATTGAATTGTATGATGAAGATGGTTTTCATAAAAATCACCCATCATGCAGAGCAGGAAAACAAGGAGATATACATAATCAGAAGTTGGAGAGATGAGGAGTAGACAGTGGAAATTTGATAATATAGGACAGTTAGCATTCCTGAGAAAGAGACAAAATAAAATAAGCAAAAATATTTGCAAAGATATATGAAAAAAAGTTTCTAGAGTTTAGGAAAGATTTGAACTTATGCATCCAAAGTATTCTCTAATTCTTAGGCAAAAAATAACAAAAAGAAACAAACCAGTTGTATTCTTGTTATATACTACATGCAAACAGAGTCACACGCTAATCATATTCTGTTGACAGATTAGTTCAGAAATATGGAATCCTACCATCATTTAGATGGAATGAACAAGTGACTGACTTACAAAGAAATAAGGCCGACTTCAGATGTTTCTTCCATCTTTGATGCCTGAAAATAACAGGAAATGTTTAGAAATTTTCAAAAGGAAAAGATCGATCCTCAAGATCCTTACCTATAAAAGTGCTATTTCCAAGTGAAAGGAGCAATACCACACCAATTTAGGAAGTATATGACCTCACACTTGTCCTTAAAAATAGACTCAGGGGGCTGGGGTTGTGGCTCAGCCTTAGAGCGCTTGCCTACCACGTGCGAGATGCTGGGTTCGATCCTCAGCACCACATAAAAATAAATAAAATAAAGGTTTAAAAAATAGATTCAGGAAGGTGGTAAGCTAGGGAGAGAAGAATTGAGTTGTAAAGCTGAAAACAGGAGAGTAATAGAGTAAAGAACCTGCCAAGGAAATGTGTCTCATTCCCTTCAGGCTGCTATGACAAAGTGCCTTAGACGGGGTGGCCTCTAACAAGGGACACTGATTTCTCACAGTTTCAGAAGTTGAGAAGTCCAAGATCAAGGTGACATCAGATTCAGGGACTGGGGGCGGGGGCGGCATTTCTTGACTCTCAGATGGAAACTTCTAGTTGTGTCTGCACAAGGTGAAAGGGGAGAACTCTGGTGTTGCATTATGGAAGTCGAAACTTCCAGATTTTAAGTGTGTGCTTTGAAGATTGAGAAGTGACTACCAAAAGAAATAAAATAGCATCATTTCCACATGGCCCTCGGGATAATAAATTAAAGGTGATACAGTTGATATCTAAGGAAATACCTTTCCAGCTGTCCTGTGTCTGCAAATCACCTGGGATCTTGTTAAAAATGCAGACTGGAGTTCACGGGGCAAGGCAGGAGGGTGGCTTGAGACTTTTCATGAGTAACTGGGAGTCCCCAGGTGGTTCTGCTGCAAGTGACCTGTAAGCACATCTGTGGAAAGTTATTGGTGATGGCAATGAGCCCAAACCATCCTTAAGTTCTGTCCATAGGAGGTTTCAACACACTAACCTCAATGTATTCAAATATACTTGGAAGCTCCCTGCTATACTTCAGACACACTTGGCATCCTATCAAACATGCCCTCCCATCTTCTTTACCACTGTCAATATTCTACTGAGCAACCTCAGACAAGGTCAACACAAATCGTGGGACCTTCCTGATTCCCAAGGCGAATTAATCCCTCCTTTCACTTGAGCCTTGTCTTATGGAACTACCTACTTTCTACTCTATCATAAACCATCTGTGTACATGTCCTCATTCCCTTACAAGAATATAAGGATCTCAATATTTGGGAGCCTGTTCTGTTCAACATCATTTGCTCTAATACCAAACACAGGTCCTCAACTGTATTCAATGCCCAACCTCGTTAGTTGAACTAAATTAACTGGGAAATGAGTGCAGCTATTGGCCATTAGAGAACTACAGGGGAAACAGGAAAATATGAAGGTGGTTTCTCAAGTAAGACCTCTTTTGGCAGCTTGATCTGTTGTCTCTGGAGTGTCTGAGCAGCAGTGGGAAGAGGTGACTAGTTAAGATGGTGAATCTATAGATAGCTGGTAAGTCCAGAGAGTTTGCCCTGAGTACCAACCCAAATCATTCAACCCAGCAACGTGCAGAACAAACGAGGGGAAAGCATTCTGTTGATTAACTGAATTTTTCATCTTTAAATATTTGTTTTGACTTGATATATATATACACAATAAATAACAGTCTACAAAGAATAAATTTGCTTAAAATTTCATGAGTAATTTCTTCCATTTCCTTAATAACCCCTTTTCATTTTTCTTTGTCCAATTTCTGGGACCAATCTATGTTTTAAGAGAGCTGAAAAATGAAAACATTTAGCCAAAAATATCAAAGTCATTCAAATGAACTCAAAGTTTGTTTTAATTACATTTAATCAGGAAACATGGGGAGAAGCGCTATTACATTACAGATAACAGGGAAATGATGTTCAGCTTCTATTTTGTTCCTCTCTTCTCCATTAGGAAAATTACCTTCAAATAAGGGAGGCTAGACTAACTGGGGATATGAGACTTCTAAAGCCCCAGAGAGGAAGAAATCTCATTAGAGAACTCCCTGCCAGTCTTAAGGAATCCAGGACACCTGTGCTTTACAAACTGTAGCCTCCAAAACACCACGGATGGGCAGAATCGATGCTTTCCTTGAAACGGATGGGAAAATTGTGACAGAGTGTCCCAGGCAAACACTGGCCTGATTGAACCCAAGGGCACTCTGTCATTGACCATCCCCAGCCCTTTTTATGTTTTTTTTTTTAATTTCAAAATTTCAAAAAATTTTTTTGCTAAGTTGCCCAGTCTGACCTTGAACTCAAGATCCTCCTGGTTCAGCCTTCCCAACGGCTGGGATTAACAGGCATGTACCACCATGCCCTGTTTTTAAAATGGGAGAAATGTGGCTTTCTCAAAACAGAGACTTCCTTCTTACTTATTACATTGCTCCTTACTTATTACATGGAATCATATTTATTGCTTTCAAATTGTGAGCCTTGGTAAGGAAACTGGAGATCACTGGGAATCAGAGGAGGGTCACTTAGAATCAGGCAGAACCAACTTCAATTTCCTTTGAGTAGCATCACCGGTCTATTTTCTCAGCAAGCAATAATAGCATGAATTTTATTATGTTATTTTGGTGCTGATAAACTTAACCAAAAGTACTGTTGATGTGGCAATGTTAAAATAGAAGTCTCCAGGAAGCTGCCATAGGAATCAAGGTGCTGCTTCTTCTTTCTACTCCTCCTCCTCTTCCTCTTCTTCCTCTTCCTCCTCCCCTCCCCCACCCTCTCCTCCTCTTCTTCCTCCTCCTCCTCTTCTTTCTCCTCCTCCTTCTCCTCCTCCTTCTCCTCTTCCTCTTCTTCCTCTTCCTCCTCCCCTGCCCCACTCCCCCTCCCCATCCCCCTCCCCCTCCTCCTCCTCTTCCTGTTGAACACATATCAAATGGAAAATATGCCTAGCCTTTGTCTTCACATGGTGAAATCATTGTTTACTTCTCAACATGAGCCTTAATTCGCTCCGGAGAACTTGGATTTTGTAAAACTTGCCCAATTTTGAGGAGCTTTTATTTACCAACACCTTCGGTTAGATCTTAAAATCCCCTCCTATATGTGCAGTAGGATGATCAGCTGTCTGGATTTGCTCAGACCTAACGGGACACATGCAATGATAAAATTGGAACCTTCCCAGGTAAGTTGGGAAAAGTCATCATCCTAATGTGAATATTCCTTGCCTCCTTAATCAATCGCTGTCTTCCAGAAATTTGCTTCTCTCATCCTCTTTGGATTGAGCAAGGCTCAGTACCAAGGGAGCTGGAGGTGCCATTTCTCTTTATATATCAAGGACTGTAGGATGAATTGACTTCAAGTGTGAGGTCTCCCGAGATAAAATGTTGTTTACTTTTTAAAGTATATGCCATTGTGTTGAGTTGGAGGGAAAGATTTTATAAATGATATTAAAAATGATCACGGGGGTGCTGGGATTGTGGCTCAGTGGTAGAGCACTCGTCTGGCACGTGCGAGGCCCTGGGTTCGATCCTCAGCACCACATGAAAATAAAATAAAAATATTTTTACAAATGATCATAGGTAGTCAGGGTAGTTCTTTTGTCAGGCTGGCCTAAGGAAATGACAATTTAAAGTCCAGTTGGATTGTGATGGGTGCAAAAAATGGAAAGTTTTGCTTTCAGATTTTTAAACAGATGTTAGTTCTCCCAAATCAGGACTTATTAGCATAGTATATCACAAAGACAGTAGAAGAATACCCCTTACTGGCTGCTTATATCATGGGAAAGCTTAAGTCCCATCCCCAGGTAAGCTTGTAGAAATTCAAGTTCTCTTTCTGGGAAAGGTTTGTACTAGTGTTATTGTTAAAGATTTGTCCCGGGTTTCATAAACTGACTTCCAGACCACTCTCGTATAATCGAATCAAGCCTTTATTGAAGCACACCGGTGGCGGCTGACCAGAACATAAAGCTGTTCCCCTGATCAGCCCCGAACAATTTCAAGGGCACTCTTTATAAGCCTGAAAACCACAAAAGGGATGTTCAGGGGGTCTAGCCAATGCAAGCAAGCCAGGTTACAGAAGCGAGACAGTGCGGTCAAGCGGAGGGAAGCTAACCAATCACAGTTAGCCCAGTCACCCTAGTTACAGAAACAATGCCCCATTAGGTAGTTCTGTGTCCTTACAGATTTCTATAGCAAAAGGAAAAGAACATCTTGCCCCAGTCATGACCCTTCTACTTGGCATGGTTGTTTTACAGGATGAAGTCATAAAACAAAATGGAGTCACATATGCTTCTACTATCACACTAGGACTCTAGCCAGGACTTAGTACTCAGAGCAGGAGAGGGAGGTGAGAAGGTAAAACTACAGTTGAGAAATAAAGAGACGTAGAGCAATGTGTCTTCATTGGATGCACAAACCAGGAACGAGGCAGAGGACTGGCCTGGAGCACTAACCCAGAGAACCCAGGAAGGAGGAAGGATGTGGACAGAGCACCTTGGTCTTCAAAGTCAAGAGTGAATCTTAATATTACCCACCCAGTTTCCCTTCCCTGAGTAAAAAAGCATCAGGAGGGCTCTGAAGAAGGGTCTAACATGCTGAGCAGAAACCTGGGGCTGGGAACTGGGCTGACACATTGCTAGTTTTAAACCATGTCCTTCCCTAAAGGCTGGTCTTGAGGGTTGCCTCAAATACTCTTTCCAAGAATTATGTATAGCACTTGCAACTTGCAAGATCCATTTAATCGTAAAATGGAATATAGGGAGAAAAGTGTGGTCCTAATGGTTTGTAGCTGTAGAAAGCTCAGCTAGGAACATAAATTGATGTCACATTTAGAAAGAAGAAAAACGGGTGGGAAAGGATAGAGTAACTGGAAAGGTTTCAAATCAATGAACAATCCAAATGACAAAGAATTCTATTGCTAAAAACAGTCTAAAGCAATTCATGTAGGTATCTTTCCAGCAAATGAGTGTCTACTAAGTACAAATAACTGTTAAGAGTTCTGAAAAACATAGATGTGGAGAAACCATGAATCTTACCCCCAAAGAGCTCAGAGTTCAGTCAGAAAGATGACAATCATGCCTCCACCCATTTATATGTGGGGTGTTCATTAAGCATGCATGAAACAGACTACACTTTCTCCACATCCAACCTTGATCACAGACACTGCACATCAACCCTGCCCTCTTTCCACTCAATTGTCCATTACTCTGCAACCAGTTGCATCCAGATTATCATCTTTTGTACATTTCTGTCATTTCTTATCTCAAAGTTTTAAGATTCCTTGAGCATTCTGTTTTATATTTCTCATAACACCTAGGAAAGCAGCTTACACTTAACAGGCAAGATAAATGATTCTCTTTGTTTGAGTCAATACTAAAATAAAACCTAATCTGTAAAACTACATTATTTTTCAGTCCTGAACCTGAACATCTAGGTAGTAACTCATCTGGAGCAGTCATAACCTCTTTCTGCTGGAGAAATATCAGTGGCTTCTTTTGGAATTGAATTAGGTGTGAAAAATAGCTCCTATGCCATTTGGCTAGGAAAAATGGTAATGATGATGAAGGTGATAATGCAATAGCTTATATTCATAGACCACTTTGCATACATTATTTCATTGAATATTCACAAAGTCCTTTCACTGACTGTCCTAGTCAGTTCTAGCTGCTACAACTAAATACTCGAAGCTTAAGAAACATTTATTTCTCCCCATTTGGGAGGGTGGGAAGTTCATGGTCAAGGTACTGATAGATTGAATTCTTGGAAAGAGCCCTCTTTTTGCTCATAGCTGGCTGCTTCTCACTGTATTCTCACTTGGTGGAGAGCAAGTAAGCCCTGGTCTCTTTTTCAAATTCTGAGAACACTAATCTCATCTTGGGAGACATGCCCCCCCTGGCCTATCAAAATCTGATTAGCTCCCAATGGCCCCACTTCTCATGCCATCGCATTGGCATTAGGGCTTCAACATAAATTTGGAGGAGACACAAACATTCAGTAGGGAATGCACTGTGGAGGCCTGGGCATATTCTGTATCTTCTCTGTGCTTCTGCTGCCTCATAAAGAAAAAGGATGGTAATAACTCCTGATCAATGTGCGTGTGTGTGTGTGTGTGTGTGTGTGTGTGTATGATTACATTGAATTAAAAACAGGGGATTAGATGATATATGCAAGTAATCCTCGATTTAAAAAAATGAGTATACAAACACAGGTATCAAAATAAAAGCTGAAACCAAGTTTAAGAAAAAATTTCAGTGTGGGAATAGAACATTTTATCCTCTTCCTGGGAAATATTGAGTTTTTTCCTGATGATATCAACTTTTTAGGAGATCTAATACATATTTATGAAATTTAACATGATAATTTAGAAACAATGATATATGCTTATATTATACATGTATTACTTTATTCTGATTCCACATTTTAGAAATCAATTTTTAAATAAAACTCATCATAGTCCTCTCTAACATTGGTGTTTTTTTTACCCTCTCCAAAACAAATTTGGAGTCTTAAAGGCAGTTTCCAGGACTTGGGTTCTGTTCCCTCTAAGGCGAAGGAAAGACAGGTCCTTGTGAATCAGGATGATCTTGACAAACCACAGTGAGGCCTTCATGTGGCTTAGTATATTTGCAAGTTCATCCTACAGGTGTATGTTTGCGACCACCACAATGTGTATTCCTTTTAAATGACTGAACAACACTTGTACACAACACTATCCATAGACTCAAACCCAAGGCCACATTCCAAGGAATCCTAGCAATCTGTACTTTCTATCTGATCTACCCTAAGCATGAATTGCTGATTTAATAAGAAATAAAAGAAGCAATAAAGACTGTGTTTACCTTTGTTAGTAGAAAATAAAGAGTTCGGCCAACCTCATACTCCAGGACCACTCAGGTGTGGCCCACATTTGGTCACCCTGTCCATCAATATAGTCACTACCCTGACTCCAGAGGCAGGCATGATCTAGGAGGGTGTCCATTTTTGCTCCCTATGCAGCAGGAAATGGTGACTGAAAGAAGAAACTGAGAATTTCCCAGCATGTAAGCCTGTGGGGAGGCCTATGGTGGGGGACATAAACCCATCTTAAAGCCATTTTCTCAAAAGCCATATGATTTCATGACACTTGGGAAGTGAAGGAGCTTCTGGTTCTGGCCACTCCAGAGGAAAGTTCAAGATAAGTGCCAATTCAGCTGTGTGGCATGAGGAAGGACCTATACACTGAGCCCCAGGACCATGTTCTTGGCAACCCAACTCCAACTTTGTCACCCACTGCAAGTCTGTGCTGCACTGGCCCATCTGGTGATTCATTACTTCCAGGACCCTGATTCCCAATGCAGCCTACTGGGCAGCACCTTGAACTGGGTTCAGAAGGATGCAATGCCAGGAATTATCCCACCAGGAGAGATGAGCACTGCCACAACCTCACCCAGCGGCCTTCACTGATTACTGCAGGTCCAGTGGACCCAGAAAAGGCCATGGACAATGGAAGGGGCCCAAGGAGCACCCATTTGGGACAACAGTTCCAGGTGAGGCTCCCTCCAACCTCACTCCTCCAGGTCCACACTCACTGATATTTTGCCCAGTTCAGAAACAAGCCCAGAACTCCACCAGTGAGGAGGTGGGACAGTTCATAATAGCTGAGCATGGAGGAGCATGCAGGGCTGCTTAGTGGGTTATGGGAAGCTTGAGCTTGAAACCTCACAGCTAACTCTGGCAGGGTGCCCTTCCATCCAGGAAAAGCCAAGACCCATGACAACTGGAACCTCCAAAGAGTGAATGCTGAGATTGGACTGGTGAAAGGTAACATATCTTACACTGTAGGAACAGTAGGAGGCTTAGTATTGTCCCCAGAACAGCTAAGCAATGAAGACAGTCAAAACAATGGAGAGCTGGGGTTGTGCCTCAATTGCAGAGTGCTTGCCTAGTACGTGGGAGGCACTGGGTTCAATTCTCAGCACTGCACAGAAATGAATAAAGGCCTGTTGACAACTAAAAAAAATAAATTTAAAAATTGGAGAATCTTGATAACCAAAATTCAAAGAAAGCAACCCAAATATGAATAAAACTCGATTTTGTGAGCACACAGCTGGGTTTTTCTGGTTTCCACAAAAAGAGAAAGGACTGTGCACAGAGGGTAGCATTGCCTCCCAGCCTGCCCTGCTGAACCCCTCAGCCAGACTCTGGGGGATGCCTTAAATGCATTCTCAGCAGCTGTTCCGTCCACTGTTCCCAGAGGAAGTGCAGGAAGACACACAGGCCATGATCCCAAAGCTGCCACCACCTGCAAATGCTGCTCAGCCAAGAAACTTGCCCCCCAGCAGTTCCCCTTCTGACTGGCCAGGCCCAGGCAGGACAGAAGACAGAACTCTGACAGCTCAGGGGCGGGGCCATGGGCTGAGGGATTCTTGCCATTGCAAGAGCTCCTGGCTGTCAAACTAAGCCCCGCCCACCCTCACCATAGCAACGCTAGATACAAACACTAGCTCACACCTTCAAGGGAGGACAAGGTGTCCTTGCCTCACCCTAGTCCGCACGTGCTCCACGCCCCAAGAGCTACCCTCAACCTGCAGCAAGAGCCTGCTCAGCCCTCTGACTGCCCCCACGTCCATCGGAGTTCAGCCCATCTGTGCTGCCATCCTGGCTGCCTCTGGGGAGGGGCAGGGTCGTTGCACCAGTCTGAGGGGAGAGATCCCTGGCCTTGCCATAGCTGCCACCCCTCAAACCCAGCATCTACAACCCTTCCGAGATGATCCGGAAACCTCACTGGGTCAGGAGGTGGACCAGCGGGATCTGAATCACATCCCAGTGTCAGCACTCAACAGTCCCCCAGGACCCACGCACGCACCAGGCACGCAGTTCCCTTGCCTATTTCTTCTGCATCTGGTGCAAGCACGCGGACTTTGCACGTGCATGCAGACTTTGCACGTGCATGCAGACTTTGCACGTGCATGCAGACTTTGCACACGCACGCGGAATTTGCACGCGCGCGTCCGTTGCTGGCGCAAGCCTGCCTCTTGCCCAGTATTGACGGTTTTCCTCACGTGCTCGCCTGTTCTCCACTCATTCCTTCCTCAGCCGCGCCCTGGCAACAGGTCTGACAGCCATTTCGCCTGAAGCTGCGTGAGCAGCCGAAGAAGGCCTTCTGCGATGGCCGCTAGAATTACCCACTAGCGCCTTCGCTAAGACTGCCATGGAGACTTCCCACAGCAAGTGTTGTCCCTCACCCCTGCCCCCGGCGCTGAGTGGCAGAGACCTGCCAGAAGGGTCCCACAAGAAGCCCGGTCATGGCCCCCGCCGACTTCCCTATACTGGTTGGCCACTAAGGGCTTCCTGGGCTGGTGGCACCACTCGCAGGTCATCTTGCCGCCATCCTGCAACTGCTCCTCAGCGGTTGCGAAAAGTGCCTGCTCGGTGCTTTTCCAGGGTCCTGCGGACCCTTGGATCTTTTCTCGGAGACTTGGATATTGCCTCCTCCCTCCGCATGCCAGGTCTCCTGAGGAGGACGCTGCTGTCAACTGCAGCTTTCATGAATTCCTGCATCCCAGGCCGCAGACTCAGACAGCCGCCTTGTAGGGTGCAGGGGCAGGAAGTGGCTCCTTGCCAGCTTCCAGCACCCCAAGAACCCTGCCCAGGGAGGACTGTGATCACAGCCCCTGGAGACAGTGGCCAAGTGGTGGCTGAGCAAGCAGAGCACCCTGTAGATAGAGAACATCAGAGGGGGCGCCCTCAGGTCACTGGGAGAGCATCTGCTTTTAGGCCCCTGGGGGCCCATAGCGGTGTGCCTGCCTTTGTGCCCAGGCCTGGGCCTCTGTGGAGAAACCTCTGCACCCAGAGCTCCCAAGACAGAGCTGAGAGCTCCCGGGCCATCTGCATGAGCTCCTGCCCCAAAAGAAACCCCATCAGCAGCTCCTACAGCTCCACACGAGGTCTCCAAGCCCTGAAGAGGAGGGCTCCAGACCCATCCAAGGGGGAGCCGCCCCTGGAATGTTCTTCATCCCCAGGGATTCCCCCAAAGAAGGCCCAGGGTGAGAAGGTGGCAGAAGGCAGGGCGGGACACCCATTGCCTAAGAAGAAGTCCTCACCCACAGGAGACACCAGTAGGCCACGGAAACGCAAGTTTCCTCTCCTGCAATGCCGCCGAGGGGAACCTCTGAAGCTGCCACCACCTCTGTTAGTGGCCTGTCCAGTGGCTGCTGAGGACCTAGACAGGGAGAAGAAGAAAGCTCTGCAGCGCATCAACCGTCTTCTGATGGGTGAGACCCAGGCCAGCTTCCGGAACCATGAGAAGTAAGTTTTCTTGTTTAATCAACCCTATCCATGGTATTTTCTTACAGCATTTGTTGTTTCTTCCTAGCTACATTCTATCTTAGGTTTCCTGTGAACAGAACCAGAGATGGGAAGTTATGTACTGAGGATATGTTCTCAAGCAGTGAGTGAAGAAAGCAAGATAGGAGATGTTATGTTTTCTGTATGAAGTGTCCCCCAAAATCTCTTGTTCATGCAGAAATGTTCAGAGATAAAATATTTGGATTATGAGAGCTATAACCTAATTAGTACATCCAATTTTGAATGGAGTGACTGGGTAGTAGCTATATGCAGGTGGGCATGGCTGAAGAGAAAACACTCCCACCCCAAAGACTCCCACCTTAATTGTAACACACAAGTCTCTCTCCTAATCAAGAAGAGATAATTTTAAGAAGTCAGCAAAATATCCAGAGCACTCATTGTGCTTTGAGCTCCTTTTTATTGTAAAGGCCAGGTTTCTCTTTCTTGTAAGAGTTAGGCCTGCAGGGCTGGGGTTGTGGCTCAGTGATAGAGCACTTGCCTAGCACATGTGAGGCCTGGTGTTCAATTCTCAGCACCACATAAAAATAAAGGTATTGTGCTCATCTACAACCTAAAAAAAGTCTCCAATCAAGTTTGTTGATGTGCGAAAATTTCTGTTTTCTCTGTAAAAAATTGTGAAACCTCTATCCAACCTATGAATGTGGAAAAAAATTAAGTTATATTAAACATTGTGCTGTGTAACCACCCACTGAAATCTTAGAGAATTGCCAGATCTGGGGTCCAGAGCTTGTTTGGTGTTAGACCCTCTGGATTGCTGCAGCTTAAATAAATCTGCTTCCTCCAAATTCCTCAGGTGTCCAGACTCATCTTTCCTGCTTGAAATGCTAGAATGTCCTAATTCTTGAAGGGCCTGAAGAGACAGTCTCTCAGACTCTGTCACAGTATGAATTCTAGGAAAAGTAATTCATCACAATGAAACTAAATTCAGGTTTTATTATAGGGACTTCCTGGATGTAATATCAAAGTTGCATGGTAAAACTTGTATACGTCTATTGAGTTGCAATAATATACCCCATAAAGATATATAAATGATATATGTGAAAAAAAAATTTAATCTGGGGGAAAATATGTTTTGTGAGAAATCTAAAGCCATGCTTGCATTTTGTGTTGTTTTAAATATTATGCTGTAATAATATTATATTTTATTATTACATTTTTAAATCTGAAAAAAACATCAGAGTTTTGTACCATAATATTGTCAAACAGGGAAAATTTTGAATCAGGCGGTATAGCGATACCAGACTTCAAACTATACTACAGAGCAATAGTAACAAAAACAGCATGGTACTGGTACCAAAACAGGCGGGTGGACAAATGGTACAGAATAGAGGACACAGAAACCAATCCACAAAACTACAACTATCTTATATTTGATAAAGGGGCTAAAAGCATGCAATGGAGGAAGGATAGCATCTTCAACAAATGGTGCTGGGAAAACTGGAAATCCATATGCAACAAAATGAAACTGAATCCCTTTCTCTCACCATGCACAAAAGTTAATTCAAAATGGATCAAGGAGCTTGATATCAAATCAGAGACACGCCGTCTGATAGAAGAAAAAGTTGGCTACGATCTACATACGGTAGGGTCGGGCTCCAAATTCCTCAATAGGACACCCATAGCACAAAAGTTAATAACTAGAATCAACAAATGGGACTTACTCAAACTAAAAAGTTTTTTCTCAGCAAAAAAAAACAGAGAGGTAAATAGGGAGCCTACATCCTGGGAACAAATGTTTACTCCTCACACTTCAGATAGAGCCCTAATATCCAGAGTATACAAAGATCTCAAAAAATTAGACAATAAGATAACAAACAACCCAATCAACAAATGGGCCAAGGACCTGAACAGACACTTCTCAGAGGAGGACATACAGTCAATCAACAAGTACATGAAAAAATGCTCACCATCTCTAGCAGTCAGAGAAATGCAAATCAAAACCACCCTAAGATACCATCTCACTCCAGTAAGATTGGCAGCCATTATGAAGTCAAACAACAACAAGTGCTGGCGAGGATGTGGGGAAAAGGGTACACTTGTACATTGCTGGTGGGACTGCAAATTGGTGCGGCCAATTTGGAAAGCAGTATGGAGATTTCTTGGAAAGCTGGGAATGGAGCCACCATTTGACCCAGCTATTCCCCTTCTCGGTCTATTCCCTGAAGACCTAAAAAGAGCATGCTACAGGGACACTGCTACATCCATGTTCATAGCAGCACAGTTCACAATAGCAAGACTGTGGAACCAACCTAGATGCCCTTCAATAGACGAATGGATAAAAAAAATGTGGCATTTATACACAATGGAGTATTACTCTGCATTAAAAAATGACAAAATCATAGAATTTGCAGGGAAATGGATGGCATTAGAGCAGATTATGCTAAGTGAAGCTAGCCAATCCCTAAAGAACAAATGCCAAATGTCTTCTTTGATATAAGGAGAGTAACTAAGAACAGAGTAGGGACGAAGAGCAGGAGAAGAAGATTAACATTTAACAGGGATGAGAGGTGGGAGGGAAAGGGAGAGAGAAGGGAAATTGCATGGAAATGGAAGGAGACCCTCAGGGTTATACAAAAGTACATACAAGAGGAAGTGAGGGGAAAGGGAAAATAATACAAGGGGGACAAATGAATGACAGTAGAGTGGGTAGAGAGAGAAGAGAAGAGGGGAGGGGAGGGGAGGGGAGGGGGGATAGTAGAGGATAGGAAAGGCAGCAGAACACAACAGACACTAGTATGGCAATATGTAAATCAATGGATGTGTAACTGATGTGATTCTGCAATCTGTATATGGGGTAAAAAATGGGAGTTCATAACCCACTTGAATCAAAGTGTGAAATATGATATATCAAGAAATATGTAATGTTTTGAACAACCAACAATAAAAAATTTAAAAAAAACAGGGAAAATTTCATTGATTAGAACATATGCTTTCCTGTTTTTAGAGCTAACAGTTGAATTAAAGTTTTGCACCAGACACCAACTCCATCAGAACCTCAGTCTGGTGAAACCACATCTCTATGTGTGCCTGGCTCTTTGCCACCTAAAAGATATGAGCCCTGAACGAGGGTGGTGGGACCTGAATTCCAACCCGCTTAGTGCTTATGTTTGGGCCACTTGGACAGCTGTGCTCTGCTTGAATTTCTTCTCTGTGAGGATTTGTGTCCAATCTGCCCACGGGGCTGTGCAAGATCAGTGAAGAACTTCACCAAGTTTTAGGAAGCCTGGTTGCTGTACAGTGTGAGGAGGGACATCCTGACAAAGGTAGCTCTGTGACTGACCCCCACCCTCTTACCTGCTTTCCTTCATGGTCTTTGTGGAAGGCAGGAGGATTTTGTTCATCTGCCATGCAGCCTTCCAGCTCCAAGGCAAAGGGACCCTCCTCTGACCTCTACCTGCCAAACCAAAGAAGGCCATTGTCAGTTCTCTCAGTGGGTGAGAGATGTTAGATCGAAGTTAGTAGTGAGCACTGAAATGCAAACAAATAACAGCCAATGTCATGGGTTTTCTTTATGTTGCTCTTAAGGCTTTCTTTAAATTACTTTTAAGGCAAGTGGGTAGGCAGATAATGCAGAAAAACAACAGGTACACAAATAATCAGAACAAAGAGAGTCAATTAAGAATTACACCAAGAAAGATTAATGGGGCTATTACTAACTCTTGTCAGGGTCATTTGGGGTCATTGTGAAGCTAGAATTTATGGTCATAAGTGTCTCAATAAATTTCAGAAGAGACATTTTCTTAGCATTACAGGAGAAAAAAGTTAAGTTCTTTCTGGTCATTGACCCCAATACTCACAGTAACATAGTATTTACTTGTAAATTAAGACCCCCACTTAATATGATGGCCAATATGACAGTTCTGGAGAAGAACAACTAAGTAAAAACTCTACCCCTTGACATGAAGGAGTTGAACACCTGATTGTCAAAAAGTGGTGAATGTGGACCCAGTTCTCAGGGCAACCATAAAATACCAATGAATTTGGAGACAGGACTCTTTCCTTCATTGTTCTCTGCTGGGAGTGAACCACTGTTTGAAGAATGCTCTTTGTTTGAGCCTTACTTTATTTTTACTTTAAGAAAAAAGTTATCTTGCATTATCTTTGGTTTCTGACTTCAAATTTTCTTTCTTTGGAACACAAGACCTGAGGTTTGGAGTTTCAACTCCCCACTCTCCAGTGACATCTAATCAAGTGCCTTGAATCCGATTGACAGCCATCTACAGGAAGGAATTTAAACTTCACCTTATTCCTCTCCCAGCTTTGGTTGAGATTATGTCTAACTTAGCCTCTGATATCTTACAGTTTGCTTTAGTTTCTCTGCCTACACTTTCCTCTGCTGAAATCTCTTCCATATGTCACACCCATGCTTTATCTAATGTCAGTTATGTTGTCACTGTTCATCTTTTTTTTCCTCTTAATAACAGTGACATTTTTTTTTTCCTGATGACATATAGATGTACACTTTCTCTTGCTTTTTGTGGCATTCTTTTGAGCAAGGCCATCAGAGAGGCAATGAGGCTCCACTGTTATGGCTGTTGCCTTATGGTGTCCCCCTGTCTCTCTTCAGTATTGGGCATCACACCACCATTTTTATAGGTTACTTCCAGAATCTGGAGGGCAATGAGTTAACCACCTTTATCTACTTACAAATCTTCTCATGGGGCACTAGTTGAAGATCCCTCATAGCTAAGAAATATATTCTCAGTTGGTATCTTTTCTTCACCAAAGTGGTATTTATGGTCCTTATTCTATAGTGCCTTTGCATGGACCCAATGTCCCCTCACATTTATTATTCCAAAGGAAAGCCAAGGAATACAATGATTCTTGCTCTTTTCTGTGTCAGTAATCCTGTTGTTATTTTGGGACTATCTATGTTTCCAATAGAGTGACACAAAAACTCTTGGTCCCCTCCCCCACTTTTCAATATCATGCCCATCCTACTCTGATGAGGCCTTTCTAGTTCAATGAGTCAAAACATTACTAGCCTAGGGACCCCCAAACCACACCTTCCTTCCTCTCAACAATGTACCTAACACTCATCTGCCAATATCAAATTCTCCCACTGTCCTCTGTACCCACCATTACCTGCTCCCATTCCTGCAACCCTATTTCCCTCATCATGAGTCTGTCCCTATTTAGCCTACTACCAGTTTATACACATTACAAGAGGAAAATGGAGAATATTGACTGGTAAGAATGCAGGTACCTTTTTCTATGCAAGATCTAAAACAGGCCCAACAGGATTTAGGAAGATTTGCTGATGACCCTGATAAATATAGAGAGGGATTCAAACTCAGGCCTTGAGGTAATCTGGAGAGATATAACAATAATTTTGAGTCAAACTCTAACAGAGACCTCAGTTTGCTAAGGTTTGGAGGATGATTTATATTTTCCTAACACTTTATACCTTGTGGGCCCTTCTGCTGTTCAAACTGAGCATCCTCTTTGGACTTATGATGAATCACTTTGAAGGTGATACAGAGATCGCCTGATCATTTGTCTCAATTATAATTTCCTAGAACAGCGAGATGACTTGATCCAAAATATTTAGAAAGGAGAATGAAAAAAATTAGAAAAATAATCTGGACCTCTCAGCCATCAAAATTCACAGGGGCCGGGGGGCCCCTAGACCCCTGTTCCCAGCCCCTGCAGAGTCCCAGCACCTCCCTGTCCTCACCTTCCTGACCCCTGACCCCTGGCTGCTCTGAGAACTGGCTGGTTGAGAGGCCCCTGTTCCAGCAGATTAGTGCCCCTCCCAAAGAAAACACACAGTGTCTGTTTCATCTGAGCCCAGCAGCTGGGCAGGGGGCCTCAGAAGCAGAGAAGCCTCTGAGTGTGTGTCGGGGGTGGGGGGGAGGAGGAAGTGTGGCCCAGGTCAGGTGGTCTGTTGCAGAGAGAGAGGCCCTGGTTGGAGGCCACCCTGCAGGCGCAATCCGGCACAGTGGAGGGCCAGGTGGAGGCCGGATGGGGCCAGGATGGGCCGGGCCTACCCTGGATCACAGGAGTTCCCCAGATCCTGATGCCATGTGCCTCTCCACTCCCCTGAGGCTCAAGAAAGGACCTGTGACCCCACATTATAGATGAGGAATCTGAGGGCCAGGGAAGGGGAAGATGGCCCAGGGACCCAGGTAAAAAGGAGCTCCTCTGGGACTCAAACCCTAGGTGACCAGAGACCATCGGGCCATATTCACAGTTTCCAGATGGGAGACTATGGCCCAGAGAGGCCCTGCCCAGGGTCCCGTGGCAAGCTGATGGCAGTAGAGCCAAGACACATCCCTGTGCCTTTGAGATGAGGGTCCCCACGGTCCCTTCCCAGCCCAAGCCCATCCACCATGGCCAGGGTGCTGCTCACAGGACTGGTGGATGAGGTTTCTGGGTAGCTAGGGGTGGGTCTGGTGGCATCAGGTGTCGGGGTGGGGCCGGGGGGGTGTAGAGGCAGGTGAGAAGGCCAGTCACAGGAAGTTCTCACGGACCTGGTGACCTGGCTCCCCCTGCTTCCCTGGCCCACCAGCCAGGGACAACTGATACCCAGTGGGCTGGTAGCCAGAGGCTATGCATCGCAGACCCAGCAGCTAAGGCTCCACCCGGGGAGGGCCTTGGGCCCTGTTCTCAGCTGCCTCTGCCCTGGACTCCAGCCTCTGTCCTCTCTGCACTTCCAGCTCCAGCTGCGGGTGGGAGACAGTGCTGTCACTGGACCGCCCCCCACCCCCACTGCCCCCTGTGGTTTCGAGGCTGGGATTCTGGGATCACCTCCGCTCACTCCCCTGGGGAAGTGATCAGCTAACTGCAGAGAGGGACTCCAGGGAGTCCGGAGGTCGAGGTTCTAGGCTCTGCCGCCGGGTGAGTGACTTTGTCCCTCTGGGCCTCAGTTTCTCCTCTGGATAATGGGCTGGCCCCCTGTTTCCCCGAAAAGGCTTCTAAGGAAGGGAGGGAAACGGGGCCGGAGCCCAGGCAGACGGAAGATGAGAATACAAGGTGTGTTGTCCTTGTCACGCTTGTCACAGATGGAGTCTCACGCTCGCCCCCCCCCCCACCGGGAATTTCAGTACCCTGTGGGGAGGGGCCTGGGGCCTCAGAGCCTTTCATCACCTGGACGCCAGTTCCCCATCCGGGGCAGCGTGCATCTGGCCATGATGAATGGCTGCAGCCTCCAAGGCCCCCGGGGGGAACAGGCCAAGGCCCAGAGACAGGGTGGAGAGGGGTGAGCTGGCGCCTCCCCAACAGCCACCTGTCTGTCTGTCCATCCCTCTGACTAGGCAAGAACATGGTGGGAGGGGCTAAAGAATCTCTAGAATGTTTTCCAAAATGCTCAAGCTAAAGGAGGAAATCAGCTGGGGGGGCTTGTCCCCTGGGACATGTGTGGCGAAGTCTCAGTATTGGCCCATGGGGCACTGGGGCGTGGACAGCCCTCCAAGGTGCTCTGCTTGCCGGGGTGGATCAGAGCCTGCCTGGAAGACGGGATCCTATGGGGTTGGGCTCAGGGGCCCCTCCCAGGCCTCCCTCTCCCCTTCCAGCAAGAGGACATTTGTGGCTTGTTTGGGAAAGTTGGACACTGGCCAAGGTCAGAGTAGCTTCCGTATCCTGGGAAACGGGAGCCTGGCTTCCTCCGGACCTGCTGCCAGCACAGCCCATGAAGTCCTGGCAGGATCCTGGGCAGGTCAGTGCCCTGGCGGGGCCAGCTCTGGGGCAGTTGAAGACGGCTGGCAGAGAGTACAGGGCACCCCGGGGCACCTTTAGCGACTGGCTGCTGTCTGGTGACCAGTGCTGCTCTTGTTCCTGCATCCCTGCCACTGATCACGTTTGTGAGGACAGAGCAGCATGACTTTGGTGCTTGAGAAGAAATCTGGTTGGCACTGGGATGTCACAAATGGAGCTGGTACAAGGATCACTGGTGAATGCTAAGACTGACGAGTCATCAAATGTGTGGAAACAGAGTCCAGCATCTCAAAATGCCTCCCCTGAGATACCTGTTAATTTTTTAAAACTTTTTTTTTTGTACCAGGGGTTGAACCTGGGGGTGCTTAACCCCGGAGCCACATCCCCAGTCCCTTCTGCTTATTTTAAAAAGTTTTACAGGGGGTCTCAGTAAGTTGCTGAGGGCCTTGGTGAGTTGCTGAGGTTAGCCTTGAACTTGCAATCCTCCTGCCTCTGCCTCCCAAGCCGCTGGGATTATAGGTGTGCACCACAGCGCCCAGCAAATCTTTTAACATAAAATATAACCATTTATATTTAAGCGGGCAGTTCAAGGCATTGAGCACTTCCACATGGTTATGTGCCCATGTACATAACGCTCCAAAATTCCCATCTTCCCAAACCAAAGCACTGCAGCCATTAAACACCCGTGCCCATCCCCCCCCCATCCTGGCTCCCCCGTGCTGCTTTCTGTCTGTCTGGATTCGATCACTCCAGGTGGGACCAAGCGGGACCACACAGTATTTGTCCTCCTGCATCTGGCTTATTTCATTCAGCACAGTGTCCTCCAGGTTTAGGGTGGCAGGGTTTGCTTCATTTCTAAGGCTCAAGATCCATATTAATTACAAAGTGGAAAGTGGTGAGGGGAGAAATCCAATCGTCATCTGCATGAGGACGTGGCCAAGTGATAGGACAGGGTGGACATCCCAAGCACCCCTGCTGTGATATCCACAGAGGCAACCTTGCTTCCTGAGGTCCCTGGTGGACACGTGCTAATCACTAATCATGAGGAAGTAGCACCATCCAAACCAAGGGTGTCCCACCAAGGAACTGATCAACACCCTGCCTAAGTGTCACTGCGAAACAGAACAAGGACCAGGAGAACAACCCGGGATGAAGGAGACCAAGGAGTCCAAGGCTACAAGCAGGGTTGCTGGGAGCCATTAGCCAAGTAGGTATGACAATTTCCTTGCCAGCGTACCCCATGTTGCTGACATGTTGCAGTGACATTGAATGTAGGTGACCTTGCTCAAGGACCAAGGCAGATTAGGGTGTTCCCGGTTTTAAGATAATCCTGTTTAGGGCGTTCCCAGTTTAGGTTCCAGGTTTAAGGTTTAAGATTATTCCTGCTGGGAATAGGGCGTATCCTGCTGCCTGAGTTCCCCTTGAGTTCTCACGGGATTCAGACAGTATATTTTGGGAGACAGAAGCCCAGTGGAGGTGGATTTGGGAAGAGAACGTGGATTTCCCCAGAATGTGATTGTAGACGGCTGGTGTGAGTTCGGGAATAAAGAGTTGCTGTTTGAATCTACAAGCTGTGTGGTGGCTCGTGATTGTGTGCCCAGCCAGACTGTGGCACAGGGTAGAGGCCAGAACAGGATGTGGACGTTAGGGGACAGCTCACGGAACTCTAGCTGTCTGTGGTGTGGCACAGCCAGCTCATAGTGAGGTGACAGTTGGTTGCTGAATGCTCAGGAGGTCTGCAAGCCTTTGTCAGACAGTTGGTCTGACATGCATTGGGCATGGCGGAGGTATTGGCACCATGGTCATGAACAAATGTTGCAAAGCAGAGCTGACCACGAGCTCGCCTCTGGTCATCTCAGATGTCAACCTGAGGAGAAGCTGGGCTAGGTGTGTTGGACGACTGTGGGCTGCTTGCAACTATTTTCTGGAAGTTATATCAAAAGGAAAAGTTAATATGTGAAAATTATAACATTTAAGACTGATCTCAGCAGCCCTCTGGGCAAGGCTTCTGTTGAGCTAATCTCTGCCTCCATCAGATACTGGACAGCCTTACCAAGACACGCCCAGGACATGCCTCAGCCCCTGGAAAACCACACTCTCCTGTTTCCCCTCTTCCTTCTTGGTATCTTGCAGTGCTTGTATAGATTTAGACTTCATAACCCACTCATTTCCTTCCTTCCTTCCATCCATCGTGGGGTTGGACCCATCCCCATCATCCATCCATCCAATCCCATTCCATCCATCTACCCAACTATCCATTGACCCATCCATCTACCCACCTACCCATGCATCTATCCATCCATCCCTCCATCTATCCATCCACTTACCCAACCATCTATCTACTCACTCATCCATCCATCCATTTCCATCCATCCCTCCATCCATTCACCTGCCCACCCACCTCTATCTGTCCGTTCATCCACCCACCCAAATCCTTACATCCATCAACTAAGCAACACAGATCCAGACCGCTATGTTGTACTTGTTCAAGTTCTGAGCCAGGGTCTGGGAGGCCCCGGAAGTTGTGCGAATAGTCTCCCATGTCTGATGAGAAAATGTTGGTGGGAGTTCATCACGAGAGGGCCTTGATTTGACATGCCCACCATGACCGTGTGAGGAGAAGGGGCCCAGGGGACAGGGCAGATGCTGGAAGACTGGGTAGAAGAGTGCTGGCCATATGCAGGTACTCTCAAGAGGTCTCAGCTTGGCTTGGGGTGATGGGAGAGGTGGGCTACACTGCTAGGCTTTGCTGACCATGCTGTAGGGATGGGGGGACAAGGGGACAAAAATAGTTGCCTATTTTTTTGATCCAGCCAATCAGGTGAAGGATGCACTGATGCAGTGATGGGCTGTGGGTCCTGAGGCAGCTGGTCCAGGGGGAGGCTGGAGGCCCAACAACATCCAAGTGGACGTGTGAGACGCTGGTTGTAGGAAGGGCGCTTCCCTGAGGGAGACCAGGGAATCGTGGGCACACGGACACTCCCCAGTGTGCCCCTCTCCTGACACACACACCCCTGGAGCCGGGGGTGCTTCCTGCCCCCAACCCTACTCCCATCCTGCCACTGTCTCGCTCATTGTTTTATCCAGCACACAGTGAGCGTCCAAGAGAGTGGATGAGATTGATGGAGGTGGAACGTGGGGTTGGACCCAAACCCAGAGCACTGTACCCTCTGCTTAGTGAACAAATGCTAAAAGCCACAAATCCCCCATTTGAGGACCTTCAGGGAGGTAACAGGCTCTCATATTGTCAGTGGTGCTGGAAGCCAGGCCAGCCCTTCCAGAAAGAAATTTGGCAGCGTGCACGGAGCACCATGGCAATGCTCAGTGCCTTTGACCCAGTAATGCCACCTCTGGGATGCTCTTGTGAAGAAATCATCCAAAATACGCGGAAAAGTTTAGGCCCAAGGATATTCATTGCAACATTATTTTTAATGGCCAAAAAATTGGATGCAGCTGAAATGTCCAAAGAGTAGGGAGTCATTTAGTAAATTATGATACATGCACTCCGTGGAATACTAGACAGTCATTAAAAGTGATAATTGCAGAGACAGGGTGGCAATATGCAAACCCATCTACAGTGTAATGTGGAGGGAAAGCAGCGTATAGAATTATATGTACATTAAGGATGTAATGATGGCAAAAACATATGCAGCAGGAAAAAGAGGATTGCACGACACACAGAGTGTTGAGGTGGTGAGATGGAGACAGAGGGTTTTTCTGTTTCCTGACTTTTCTGGAAGCCATTGTATTTCTTTGGTGATTTTAGATACTTAATGGAGTATATTCTGGGTGGTGGTGGGATGATGAATGAGTTTTGTTTCCTTTCGTGTCTTCCTAGATTTTCTAAATGTTCTCCTCTGATGAGGGTTCCCTGGACCTGTGGTCCAGGGAGGAGGCAGGGTAGGGCAGAGGAATAGGAGGGCCACTGTAGGAGGCCGCCTCTCTTGGGGGTGTTTCCACTCTAGGAAGGGCTGCCAGGTGGAGGAGCCGATGCACTTAGGTGGCTGTGGGTGGAGCTGACCCTTTGGTACCTTGGGAAGGAGGGACTCCTTGTCCCTGGATGGGCTCTTGGACTGTCACAGAGGGGTTCCTTCCAAATGATCATAGGGCTGTCAGGCATACATTTAGGTGATGATGGTGACGATGACGGTTAGGATAGTAGTGGTGGCAGTGAGTGATGGTGATGGTGGTGATGGTGATGGTGATGGTGATGATGGTGATGATGGTGATGGTGATGGTGATGATGGTGATGGTGATGGTGATGGTGATGGTGATGATGGTGATGATGGTGATGGTGATAGTGATGGTGAAAATGGCGATGGTGGTGATGATGGTGGTGATGGAGATGGAGATAATGATAATAGTAGTAGTGATTGATATGGTGATGATGGTGATGATGATGGTGATGATGGTGGTGCTGGTGGTGATGGAGATGGATATGGAGTTGGTGATGATGGTAGTAGTGATTGGTGCTGGTGATGATGATGGTGATGGTGATGATGACTGTTATGGTGATGATGGTGATGGTGATGGTGATGGTGATGATGGTGATGATGGCGATGGTGATGGTGATGGTAATGGTGATGATGGTGATGGTGATGGTGATGGTGGTGATGGTGATAGTGGTGATGGTGATGGTGTGGTGGTGATGGTGATGGTGGTGGTGATGGTGAAAATGGCGATGGTGGTGATGATGGTGGTGATGGAGATGGAGATAATGATAATAGTAGTAGTGATTGATATGGTGATGATGGTGATGATGATGGTGATGATGGTGGTGCTGGTGGTGATGGAGATGGATATGGAGTTGGTGATGATGGTAGTAGTGATTGGTGCTGGTGATGATGATGGTGATGGTGATGATGACTGTTATGGTGATGATGGTGATGGTGATGGTGATGGTGATGGTGGTGATGGTGATAGTGGTGATGGTGATGGTGTGGTGGTGATGGTGATGGTGTTAGTGATGATGGTGCTAGTGATGGTGAAAATGGCAATGGTGGTGATGATGGTGGTGATGGAGATGGAGATGGTGATAATAGTAGTAGTGATTGGCATGGTGATGATAGTGATGGTGATGGTAATGGTGGTGGTGATGATGGTGGTGGTGGTGGTGGTGGTGGTGATGGAGATGGAGAAGGAGATGGTGATGATGGTAGTAGTGATTGGTGCTGGTGATGATAATGGTAATGGTGATGGTGATAGTGATGATGGGCTGGCGGTGGTAATAGTGATGTGATAATGGCGATGGTGGTGATGATGGTTGTGATGGAGATGGAGATGGTGATAATAGTAGTAGTGAGTGGTGCTGGTGATGATGATTGTGATGGTGATGGTGATGGTGATGATGGTGGTGATGATGACTGTGATGGTGGTGGTGGTGGTGATGGTGATGGTGATGGTGATGGTAATGGTGATGATGGTGATGGTGATGGTGATGGTGATAGTGGTGATGGTGATGGTGTGGTGGTGATGGTGATGGTGGTGGTGATGGTGATGGTGTTAGTGATGATGGTGATAGTGATGGTGAAAATGGCGATGGTGGTGATGATGGTGGTGATGGAGATGGACATGGTGATAATAGTAGTAGTGAGTGGTGCTGGTGATAATGATTGTGATGGTGATGGTGATGTGATGATGGTGGAGATGATGACTGTGATGGTGATGATGGTGATGGTGATGGTGGTGATGACGATGATGGTGAGGTGGTGATGAGGATAGTGGTAGTGATAATCATGGTGGCAATAACTAAAATTTATTCAACGTCCTCTGTGCATCAGGTGCTGAGATATCTTTTCGTTAAACTACTTGGGTAACGGTGCTATTGACTTGCTCAATCTTATCCAGCCATTGGTAAGTAACGGCTGACATTTTATCCCACGTCCATGAAGTTCAGAACCAGGGCTGGACCACGGGGCTGGGGATCTGTGCAGTTGGACCCCATTTGCCTGTTGGTGGAGGTAGAGGAAAGTATGCTGGGTACAGAACTGGTCCACAGCGGTGACTTCCTGGCTGTGACCAGCAGGCAGGAAGTGAGGCCAGGCCAGCCCACAGGGGACCATCAGAGTTGGGGCAGAGTTGTGCCTTTTGTTTTCTGTATTTTAGGAAGTGCTGGCATCTTTGAGGTCTCGTGATTTCCTCCCCAGGGAATCACTTCTGATGGCTCCCAGGGTCCACCCGTGGGAGACTTTGGGACTACCTCTCCCAAGCTCACCCATTCCTAAGGACAGCAAATGCTCCCTTGGGGGTTTGCCTGTCACACGAAACCCACCAAGCCCAAGCCATGTCTCTGACACTTCCTTTAACTTTAAAGGCTGTCACAATCCCAGGTCAAAATTTTCCCCATCTAAATCACCCAGGGCCAGGGACCAGACAGCTGGGGACACCCTGATGGCCTGAGCCTACCGACATTCAAAGCCGTCTGTCCTTGGTCTGCTCAGCCGGGAACCCGCTTGGCTTCTTTGCCCACAACAAAGACCTGGGCCATGCTCGCCCCCTCCCTCTGCTTCCTGCCCAACCCAAGGTACCCAGTGGCCCTGGGTGGAGTGGTGGGGTCTCCTCTGGGGACATGTGAGTACCGGGCAAGGCAGTTGACTCTGCTATCAAACCCAACTCAAAAAATCCTGGGCCCAAATTTCAAGATGGCGGGAACAGCACAGGCCATTCCTTGGGGCAGGTCTGGGTCCAGTCCGCTCTGGGCAAGCTTGAGGCAGGTTGAACAGGAGCAGGGGTCAAGAGAAGGGCCTTCCGGGGTCCTGGGGGGCAGATAAGCCACTGTGGGAGGACACGTGGGCTCCCTTTGTCCCTATTCAGATCTGAGTTCTGCTGCTGTCCTGCCTGCTGGGACCTGGGTGGCTTGTGCTGGTCTCTGGCCAGCTGAGCCCCTTCTGGGGTTGGGGAGGGGATTATGATCTGACCTGGGTTTGGACACTGGGGGCCAGTAGGGCTAGCCCGGGCTCCTGGGATCCAGGGCCAGCTTGGGCCTGGGCTCCTACCACACTCTCCCCTTCCTAGTGGAGTCATCTAGGAAATATGGAGCCTTAGGGGTGTGGCCACAGGGAGTAGCCAGAGCTGGTTTGTACAGAAGCAGGACCCTCTGCCAGGCTGGCAGGGCGCCTGGCCTCGGCTGCGCATCCCCGTGCCTGCTGGCGCGGCACCTGGCGCTGGCCCAGCACCCCCTTCATCTGGACTCGGCTCTCTCTGTCCACTGGGCCATCCCCCTGGCGGTGTTGGCCCCTGAGCGTGTGGCCACAGCCAGCCCGGCCCGCACGACATTGAAGCCTCTCTCCCGTAATTGGCAATTTTGTCATATTTATTCACAACAGATCGGATTGTCAGGAGCTCGCTGGGGCTCTCCGGAGGCCCGCCGTGAAATCGGTTTGAAATGGCGTGTCAGGTTGCTCTCCCTGCTGAAGCGACCATCTGGCTGATAGACCAGGGGCTGGACTTAGACGCTGACCCAGGGAATCACAGCTGAGCGGCTCCAGGGGGTCCACACGCAGCTCTGCAGCCCCTTGTGCCCTTCCCGGCCTCTCTGGTGGGCTCCGAGAGCCAGGCTGCAGGAGAGCCCTGGGCAGGCAGGGAGGGGGGCAGGCACGAGCGCCCCGGCCCTGAGCTGCCCGAAGCTTCACCAGGGCCGGGCCTTGCAATCAACCTGGGCCCCCCTGGGAGACGGGGAGGGGCCAGGGCTTTCCTCCCAGCAGGTCCTTGGCCTGGGCACCACTTTCTCAGGGAGCTGGGCTCCCATATGCTTGGGCATGTATGATCCTGAGCCATGTTCACATGTGTGTGTACACACACACACACACACATACACGCAACATGACCCAGAGCCACTGTGCCCCAACATGAGCGGCTGCAATGAGCATCCCCAGATCTCCATGGCTGAGCAGAGTCAAAGTCTAACTTCTTGGTCACCTTGCAGTTTTCCCAGGGGGGCTCTACTCCATTCAGTCATTTAGGCTTCAAAGAGTGGCCTGGTCACTCTAGCTGGGTGGCCTGGTCACCTGAGGATGTGGTGCGACTCGGCAAGGAGTGGCATGGAGAAGGAGGAGGGACCAGCCTGCAGGAAGGCCGGGCCCACTCGCTGGCCGCCTGCTAGCTTTCTGTTAACTAGACCTGGGCGTGTGTCCCACCTCCAGGCAGAGAGGGCTGGGGGTGCATTTGGCCTGGCCGGGAGCCCCCTAAGCACCAGGCATGTGCAGTGACATCAACAGCAGGGCACCAGAGGCATTCTGGGAGCTTGTGGGGAGGCTGCTCCTGAGGTTGGACATGGCGGGCCAGGACTTGAGGCTACGACAGGCCAGGGGAGAGGAAGCCGGCTGATGACGCTGGGTCGTTTTTAACCCTGACAGCCACATTGGGAAGGGCTGCTAGGCCGAGGCTGTGAGAAATCAATTGGTTTTGGAGCAAAGACCAAAAGCCGGAGCGCAGGAAGGTTGTGGGAACCACTGGGGGATGGTTTGGTTTGTAGCCAGCTCCCATGAGCCTGCTGGTTTGGCCCCTGAGGGAGCTAGAGGTCAGGGGAGGGTCCAGGTGGCTCTATCCTCCACCAGACTCCCCTGCTTGACCTTCGGGGGAATGGTGGGTGCCCAGGGGCCTGCCTGTGTCTCTGTTTGGGACCCCCCCTGAGGGCTTTCATTGGGCTGTGGCCAGGTGAGCCACCTGAAGGGTCACTACCCTCACCTGCCCACCCCTCCTCATTGCCCTTTGAGCCTGAGATATTGCTGTCCACACCTGGCTTCTAATCTCAGTGTCTCTGCTCCTGATCCAGGTGACCCCTGGCAGGTAAGTGCCCCGTGATGTTTTCCTCTGAATAAAGGGAAGAGAGCAGGGGTGGGGGGCAGGAAGCCTCGGGGTGGAGAGGGCCTCTCTTCCTCCACCCCTTCCGGAGCAAGCTGGCCATCTGCTCTGAAGCCCCAGAGTGGGCGGGGAGCCCCGGGCCCGGGGTACTGCCTGGGTGGGGACATCCTGCGGGGTCCTGCTGGCCTCTGCCCGCAGTCTGGCTGGCTCATCTGCCTTGTGCCTGCCCTGGCTGCTGGGCACACTGTGGGTGAGACCCCAGCTAAGTTCCGGGGGCCCAGGCTGAGCCCCTTCCCCACCCCACCCCCGCCCATGGTGGAGGGACGGGGAGGGCTGTCTCCCAACTCACCCTGCTAAGTGGGGTTTGAGTGTGTGAGACTCTGAGCTGGGTTTGCTATTTTCCTAAGGATTAAAAGAGGCCATAGCTCTTTACCCAACGCTGCCCCCAGCTGGGACGCAGCCTTCTCACTGAGCACCCACCACACAGGCCCACAGGCGGGGGGCAGCGGGGGGGCAGGTGGGGGCAGAGGCCCAGCCCCAGGGCCTGATCAGAGGGGCTGGCTGTGGGTGGAGCTGTGTGGCAGAGGGAGAGGGGCACCCTGGACCTGCAGTGTCCTGGGGTGGGTCTCAGGCTGGTGGCCTCTATGGGCGCTGAGGTTTCCAGGTGCCTGATGCCGGTCCTAGCTGAGCCATGGGCCTCTCTGCTCTCAGCCTCAATGTGTTCATCTCCAAAGTAGGGCCTCAGTCACGGGGAGTCATGCAGGGTTGATGACACCCTGGTGTACGGCTGCCCATTCCCTGCTTTGTCCTTGGGACCTTGATCACCTCCATGCACCTGTACTGCCCCAGAGCAAAGCTTGGTCGAGCTCTGAGCCACACACCTGAGTGGGACTGTGCTGTCCATGTAAAGTAGCATGAGAGACGCGCAGAGCTATGGTCCATGCAAAAGAATGCAAATTATGTCAGCACCAGTTTTGTTTATACGTATTTATATGATATGTCAAAATGATCCTGTGTCGGACAATTGAGACTAAATAAAATATATTATTAAAATTAGTTTCATCTGTTTCTTTTGAACTTTTTAAATATGACCCATAAAATTTGAAATTGTACAGCGTGGCCAGGATGGCTATAGATGATGTCTCTGTGTCCCCTTCCTATCCCTCGTTGTTGTTGTTGTTGTTGTTGTTGTTTTAGCATTACAGGGCTAATGAAGTTATAGGCAGATGAAGTTAGGCTCCTCCCCTAAATCTGCTTGACCAATAGGAGTGGTAGAGCTGCTGTTCTAGGACTTCCTATGTTAGGTCATAAAAAGGCTTCTCCCTCTTCCTCTTGGGATCTTCTTGCTGGGATACTGAAGCTGCTATGGGAGAAATCTGATTATAGGGACAGCCATGCTTAAAAGGCCACTGCTGGGCACCCAGTCAGGCTTCATCTGTCCCCACCAGGGCAGCCCCAAACCCATCCTGGGTAGTTAGGTTTACCGAGTGACCTCAGTGGACACCTCATAGAACAGAAGGGTCATTTGCTGAGCCTCCCTGGATTCCTGACCCAGGAGTAGGGAGACATCATGAAATGGCTGTGTTTAAGCCGCTGAGTTTGCCAGCAGCTTGTCAGGCCATGGCAGGAGACTGGAACACGTGGTCACTTCTCCCATGGACTCCCACCAGCCCAGCAGTGTCCTGCACAGCAGAAAGTGCAGCTCAGACTTCACACGGGACACAGTACAAGTGCATTGCACCTCAACTCTCTGAACTTGATGGCCCTTGAATCCAACAGGGTGATGATGGAAGGCCCTTGTCCTCACCTTGTCTGCAGTTTCTTCTAGAATAGCACAGAAATGTAGGAAGGAACCTGGAGTAAGCCCCACCCTCCCCAGCCATGTGCTGGGGCTCAGAACCTGCCACAGGCAGGACATGGCCACGCTCCATGATGGCTGTGGGTCGTCAAAGCCCCGCCTGGCCGAGCACGGCCCCCAGGGATGTCAGATATAGGGCAAAAGGAGGGTGAGAGTTCCCACTGCCCACCCGGCCAGGCCCAGAGGGGTGACAGAGCTGCACAGCCAGAAGGATCTCTGAGTAGATCAGAGACCCCCCAACTCCTGTCCCCAGGGTCCTCCCAAGCCAGAAGCCCAGGCTTCTGCCCTGACCTCACCAAGGCCCCAGTGGCCACCAGGGACCAATCCGAAGCTTCTCTGAGACTGGGCCCCACTTCAGCAAAATGGGGAATGCAGTCCAATCTGCAGTCTCGGGGGATCCGGGGCTGGCTTGGGAATTTCCCAGGGTGGGACCAGCCTGGGGCGCCGGGAAGCTGCTTCCTGCTCCTAAGAATCCCGCTGGGCCCAGCCACAGGGCGCCTCTCTTTGCTCCTCAGAGCCTGGGATGAGGGGACCATTGATCCTCAAGGCAGGGGGCCGTCCACACCAGGAGAGCCACATCCCTATCGACCACACAGTCTGCGCTTGCTCGTCCCCGCTCTGCTAACGAGCCTAATGGGCAGGGCGGCACGTGTCTGTCTGGGAGCCCAGGCCTCGGTGCCCACCCATCCAGGCCTGCAGTGGGGGACCGTTTGGGGATCCAGGGTGGGGCATGGGTGTCCTGCTCTCCAGGCTGCCTGTTGAGGACTCCTGGTTTCTGAAAGAAACACCCAGCAGGGTCGTGGGGCTAATAATGGCACCCAAGGGAGGGGGAGAGGGGCCGACCTTATTCCCAGCCAAGAAGGCAGTGGGAGCACGCCCACGGGGTGATGGAGATAAAGGGACTGGGGGACTGGGCAGGGACAGCTAGGCTGGCAGGAGGTTGCTCCCAGAGTCCAGGAGGCCACTCCTGACCTTGGGTACCGCTGCCTGGGTGTGCCGATGGGAGCAGGTCTGGGAGGTCTGTTGTAACCACAGGGATCCAGGGAACAGGGACCCTGGCCCAGGAGGGAAAGGACACAGGACTTCTGAGCAGGAGGGAGGGATGTGGGGCTTCCCAAGACAGTGGTCACTTTCCTGTGGGGACGAGGCAGTCCTGCCTGTGGGCTGGGATGCAGCCTGAATTTGGGCAAGTGAGAGGGGGAGGACCAGAGTGGGCTGGGACGCAGCCAGTGGCCTGTCCTGGGGCGGGGAGAGAGGGCCCTGGAGGCTCCCTGCTCTGCACATGGCAGAGTGCTGCTGGAGTGGACCATATGGGCTTAGGAATATCCTGTAGGAACCCTTTCGCTGAGGAGGGCTACGAAGTCACCAGAGACTGTCCCAAAGGGGCAGACACAGCTGCGAGTCAGGGAAGCCAGCTGGGCTCCCCACTCTGCAATACTCGGCAACACCTGCCTGGGCTGGGCCTCCTCATCCCGGCCCCCCAGAACCCAGCTGCCCCCCAAGAGGACAGTCACCCCTCAGAGCCAGCCTCCAGCTACAAAAGACATCCAAACCTGCTCCCATCAGCACCCTGAGGCAACAGCGCCCAAGGCCCAGGGGTGGCCACCCGGCTCAGGGAGGCACTGCCTGCCACCCCAGCCCTCCCTGCCCAGCTCCCCAGGCTCCTACCCCCCACGCTCCCTGGCACTCCCTCAGGGCCCTCATCTCCCATGCACCAGGCCTCGAGCCTCCATTGTCTTGGCCTCTGCTAGGCTTCCTTCCGAGTGAGCCAGGACACCCCAGAAGGAGAGGCCCCACCTGGACGCGGGTCCTACAGGGCAGAGGTGGGCTGGAGCTGGCTCCCACTGGCTTAGAGAGTCACAGGAGCTGTCTGTCCCAGCTCTGCTCAGTGACAGCAGCTTGAGACAGGTCCTGGAGAAAGCATGCATGCTCTGCACGCCGGGACTCTTGTGAGAGCCAGTCTATGGGCCATCTTTCTTCTTCTTCCAGGTCTAACAAACCTGCCAGCGGCTCCTCTGCTCTGGATGAGGAAACCGAGGAACACAGGGGATCAGGAGTGCCTTGGAAACCCCAGTCTGGTCAGAGAGGACCCAGAGGGTGGACCCAAAGCCTTGGCTGCCCACACCAGGCCACCAGGGCCATCTCGGGGTCCCTCGATGCTCCTCCCAGCCCAGGGCTGGTCACGCACACCCTGCCCGCCTACCAGGCCAGACAGGTGTGTGTGGCTGCCCTGCCCACTCGAGGCCCGTGGGCCCCACCGGCCCATAAATCAGCGCGCTAATCTTTCACCATCCGCTGGCCTCTTGCGGGGCGTGATGGATGGGCTCCCGGCCTGGCCGACTGCTGCGAAATCACTCAGCAAGCAGACAAGCCCCTAAATCTGACGCACAGAGTGTTGAAAGGAGAGATGTCTGTTTTCATAACCTACCTCAGTTACAATAAATATTTAAAATGCGCATTAACATCCTCTCTCTGCACAATCGGCCTCTGTGGCCTCGGCCTGCGCAGATTTAATTAGCTCCCCGCTTCCCCCGCCGGCCGCGCTCGCCCGTGGACGGAAGGCCCCTGTTTTCTTAAACTCCCGGCCTGCCATAAATACCGGCCTCGTGCAGCTGGGCCCGAACAGAAGCTTTTTGTCTGGCTCGGCCGTCCCTCCACTGGGCCTCTCGGCAGGGCCTGGCCAGGGCGGCCCCAGCGCAAGGGCAGGGGTGGGCAAGGGCCTGGCGGGGTCTCTGGGCCCCTTGAGTGCACTCAACAGGGGTGAGCCCCAGGGTGTCCTGGCCCTGACCAGGCGCCCCCGACAATCCCAGTCTCAGAGGGACCCTGGAAATACAATTCCCCCAGGGGCCCCCTTAATAGACCCAATAATAGACCTTGGTTCTGGGTGGCCGGTGGCCTCAACCTTCCCCATGTGGGACCGTGGAAAGTTCAGGTCGCCCACAAGCCCAGGTGCCAGGTACAGAGCTAGCACCTTCTCATCTACTCCAAAAAAAAAAAAAAAAAAAATCCCTCGAGGTAGGAATGGTGTTGCCCATTTTAGAGATGAGGAGACGGAGGCTTGGAGCGGTGACTTGGCTTACCTGAGTCATATGGAGGGTGACTGTCAGAGCCTGGGTTTGTCTGGACCCCCTCGCTCTTAGAACATGATTCACCCCTCATTCTCCCTCCCTGATATACACCAGGCATGGCTACCCGGGGCGGGGGGACTCTGACCAGCTGCAGAGCCTGGTGGTCCGTCACTCAGCTGATCCAAGCTTAGGGGTGGGAAAGCTTCCGTTGGGCCTGCACCAGGGGGCATCTGTCTTTTTTTGGGGGGTACTGAGGATTGAACCCAGGGTGCTTAACCACTGAGCCCCATCCCCAGCCCTCTTCTGTATACGTTATATTTAGAGACAGAGTCTCACTGAGTTGCTAAGGGCCTCGCTTTTGCTGAGGCTGGCTTTGAACTTGCGATTATCCGCAGCCTCCAGAGCCGCTGGGATTACAGGTGAGCGCCACTGCACCCGGCAGGCACCCAGCTTCCTGTGGTTGTGGAAGACCCGAATCCCAGGATGAGACGCCCTGAACTACTGCCTTACACGGTGGGGAAACTGAGGCTTGGCCAGGGGAAGCCCAACCCGGGGCTGCCCATGTGCTGGTGGCTGTTGTGTATTGAACTGTGTCTCCCAAGATGTGTTCAAGTCCCACCCTGCCACCTATGGATGTGACCTCATTTGGAAATCAGGTCTTGCCTCCATCAAGTTAATATTGGTCACGAGGGTGGGTCCTGGTCCTATGTGGTGGGTGTCCTTAGCAGATGAGGGACAATCTGGGTGCAGACACAGGAAGAATGGTGTATAAGGTAAGGGCCCAGGTGGGGTGACGTGTGCACAAGGCAAGGTCCAGACACCGGAAAGCAGCTAGGACAGGATCATCCTCGTGACCTCCAGAGGGAACCGGACCTGCCTGCCCCTCACCTTGGACTTCTGGCCTCTGGATGGTGACAGAGCAAATTCCCGTCACTTGAGGATCCCCAGTTTGTGGTCCTTTGTTCCACAGGGTGTGGACCCCCAGCCCTGCCCCTCCTCATTCCTCTCTGCCCATCCTGTGACATCCTGTGCTCCGGGGTTGGCAGGAGGGCCTGACGCTCTCCAGCAAGGGGGAGGCACCTCTGTCCAGAGGGACTTTGGGTCTCTTTGGGTTGTAGGGCAGACTGAGGAGGCTGGGGGTGCGGCCCCAGAGGGAAGACCTGCCCCCCAGGCCTGCCCCAAGGCCCAGATTCTCCAGATGGCAGAGGAACCCAGGGAGGCCCAGCATTCCCTGTCCTTTCTCAGGGAAGTAGGGTCCAGGCCATGGTCCCAGAGAGGGTCTGGCCCCTGGGGGTCACAGTGCAAGTGCATTGTGAGGTCCTGCTAGGATGAAGGATGACCAGACTTAAGGGCTGTCCCCTCCCTGGGCAGGAAGCCCCTGCTGAAATGTCCCCTCTGTCTGTCTCAAGCTGACCTTGTCTTCTCCTCCTTTGACACCCCCTCGGTGCTGGCCAGTGCTTTCCTGGGCTGAAGTCCAGGTGGCCCTTGCTGGCCACGTATTTGGGAGTGTCCTTGATTTTTCTCACCTCTGGGTCCCTCCTCTTTGCATGGGGCTTCTGAGGAGGGGCGTGAGTGGCCCCTGAGGGGCCCTGGGTCAACCCTCTGCACCAAAGGCCCCAAATCCACCCACAACTGCATAACAAGCCGCTTCAAACACACCTGTTTTGCTTACAGTCGGAACTTGGCAGGTTCAGTGTCTCTGCCGTCCTGGGTGCTGGCCACAGCTGGGGGGCTGGGGCCTCAGGGAGGCTGTGCTTCCCGCTGCCAGGGACCTGCCCAGATGGGCCAGGTCACCTTCTTGAGTTAAAGTTGCCTGGGTGCAAGTATCCACCACACCGAAGACACCCCCCAGCCACTCCTGGGCCAGTGTCTGGTGGAATCGCTGGCTCCACAGCCTGCCCAGGTGACAGCAGCGTCCCATCTCCAAGATGTTCCACTCTATTCCTCAGACACTGGTGAGGGGGTGTCATGCTGCTGGTCTCCTGGGAAGGCCTTCTGAGCAACCCGGGAGTCCTCTCATGGGGATGTGAGGTGACACTTTGTCCTTGGAGGGTCAGGGGGTCCAGTTAAGAAGCATTAAAAAATTCGGGTACAGTGGTAGCACATGCCTGTAACCCCAGCAGCTTGGGAGGCTGAAGCAACAGGATCACGAGTTCGAATCCAGCCTTAGCAATGGTGAGGCCCTAAGCAACTCAGTGAGGCCCTGTCTCTAGATAAAATACAAAATAGGGCTGGGGAGGGGGCTCAGTGGTCAAGTGCTCCTGAGTTCAATCCCTGGTAACCCCCCCCCAAAAAAAAGAAGCATTAAACAGGTACCTGCTGTTTGCCAGGCTCCACTAGGTCTTGGGAGAGGATGGACAGGGGGTATGGAGGCCCGGCAGGGAATCAGACAGAGCAGGCCACTGTGGGAATCTTGGTGGACAAGGAGCCCAGAGAAACCACAGAACAAGTGGAGAGCCGCAACTTGGGGGACAGAGCATGCGCCCTTTCCCCTTCCCCTCCCCGCAGGGCTGGAAGTCCCCGAGCCCTGCACCCAGGGTGGACAAAGAGCCTGAGAGCTCTGCCTGCTGCTCTGCCCTGCTGCCTGCCCCCTGGCCTTCTGCCTTGGCACCCAGGAGGGGCATATGGGAGTGTCTGTGTGCGTGCGCAAGTGTGTACACACTGTGCTGTGACGGAGTCCTTGGCCCTACCCTCAGGGCAGCCCACGTGTGCCAGGTCTCCTGGGGAGCAAGGAACCCCTTTAGCCGTCTGTGAATTGCACCCTGAGCCCAGAGGCCCTGCAGGTCCTCCAGGAGAGAGATTCCAAATGGCGAAGGGCTGGCCCCTGGGTGGGGCCCCATGGGCTCGTTCTGTGATTTCATTTTTCTTTTTTGATTCCAGGGATTGAACCCTGGGCACTTAACCACTGGGCCACATCCTCAGTCCTTTTTAGTTTTTATTTAAAGACAGGGTTTTGCTAAGTTCCTGAGGCTGGCTTTGAAATTTCGATCCTCCTGCCTCAGCCTCCCAAGTTGCTGGGATTACAGGCCTGCACCACCATACTCAGCCTCTGTATTTCTTTTATTTCTTTCTTTTTTTTTGATGTGTGTGTACCAGGGATTGAACTAGGGATGCTCAATCACTGAGCCCCATCCCCAGCCCTATTCTGTATTTTATTTAGAGACAGGGTCTCACTGAGTTGCTTAGGGCCTCACCATTGTCGAGGCTGGTTTTGAACTCGTGATCCTCCTGCCTCAGCCTCCTGAGCCACTGGGATTACAGGCGTGCGCTGCGGTGCCCAGCTTAGCCTCTGCATTTCTTGATGGGCCTGAGGTAGGACCTCTGATCTCTGGGATGAGACTCATGCAACCATTGATTACATCTTCCAGCACATGCCAGATGCCCCCCGTGTGCCTCCTGGGGTCCGGCCAGGGCTGAATGGGGCTGTTCTGGAAGTGGGCAGGTGGGTCTCAGCAGATGAATGTGATGCCCGACAAGGCTTCCACAGAGTATGGACACACATGGGCACCATGCTGGGCCCTGGGCTTGGAGCAGCAGCACACGGTAGCAAACAGAGAGGCCCCTGGCCCAGCCCTGGCACAGGGGCATCACCTGGGCAGCCTGCACTGCTTGTGGCTGTCACTGCGGCCCAGTCTCAAGGGGGAGTGTGGAGCCCCATTCCAGGGGAGGAGTATCACTGGGGGCCATGTCTCAGATATTAGCCCTGTTTTAAAATGATCACGGTGACGCGGTCAGACAGATCTCCCCAAATCACTTTGGCTGGGAGTGGGAAGAGGAGGCCCAGAGCTTGTTGACTGCTCATGGTGACCAAAGCTTGCACCCCAGAGAGAGAGAGAGAGAGTGACCAGAGGCAGAGGGCAGGCTCAGGACCAGGGGCTGTGTCTAGGATGCCATGGTCAGCAGGCCGGGCTTCTTGGGCCTGGGGAAAGCCAGGAGGGCTTCCTGGAGTATGGGGCTGAGAAGACTGGACTCTGACCCAAGACCTGGACAGAGCCTTTGGCCCTTCTGGACATCGGTCCCCCTGCTCACTGACCACTGGCCTCCCTGCCCACAGGGCAGCCGGGATCCTGGTGTGGGTGCTCGCGTGGGCCTTGCTGACAGCCGATATCTCACAGCGCCCGAGCCAGCTCCTGCTCCCACCCGCTCGCTCCTGTTTATGAAGCGAAGGGTAAGTGTTTAATTAGTCGCCTAATTGCCTGGGTAATTGGGAGACGTACTCAGCTCTCCAAGTAATCAGTCGGAACAGGCCTCGAAAATATCTGGCCCAATATTCATTAGTGTGGTTCAATCGTTAAACAGTCACCGTGTTGGGTTCACGACAAGGCCCAGCAATCAGCCCGGTGCCCCCCACCGCCCGCCAGCCTGGGCTGGGCAGGCCACCCCGGGCACACCCCCAGACAGATGGCCACTGGGCACGGAGGCAGGGCGGGCGGGTCTGTGCTCCCCCCTCCCAGGGCTGCTTGTCCCTGGAGCCACAGGGGATGCCCCAATCAGCCTGCAGGGGAGCCCCACAGGCTCTGTGCGCAGCGCTGGGGGACAGGGAAGGAGGTCCCCCTGCAGGGGACAGCCCGTCACCATGCATCCCGCTTACCACCCCTTGAGGCTGACAGAGCAGGTGCTTCTGTCGAGTCTTACTGCACCTAAGAGAGGACCGTAAACGCGCCCATTTCACAGACAGGAACTGAGGCCAGAGGGGCAAGGCGGCCTGGGCAGAGCCAGATTTCCCCTTAACCAGCAGTCCCAGGGGCCTTCTGGAAATGCTACTGGCCCCTCTCTCCTCTGCCCAGAGCCCCACCTCCCTGTGAGGAGACTGGCCCTTATTGGGGGATGCAGCTGTCATTCAGGGTGATGTCAGCTGGGCCCTGGGCATTCCTCAGCCAGACAGCCCAGACACTGTCCCCCATCTCAACATGATCTGCTGCTGGCAGCCAGAGTCTGCTCATCCATCCATCCCTCCATCCCCATCCCCCATCCCTCCATCCCCATCCCCATCCCTCCATCCCCATCCCCCATCCCTCCATCCCCATCCCCCATCCCTCCATCCCCATCCCCATCCCTCCATCCCCATCCCCCATCCCTCCTTCCCCATCCCCCATCCCTCCTTCCCCATCCCCCATCCCTCCATCCCCATCCCTCCATCCCCATCCCCCATCCCTCCATCCCCATCCCCCTCCCTCCATCCCCATCCCCATCCCTCCATCCCCATCCCCATCCCTCCTTCCCCATCCCCCATCCCTCCATCCCCATCCCCCATCCCTCCATCCCCATCCCCCATCCCTCCATCCCCATCCCCCATCCCTCCATCCCCATCCCCCATCCCTCCTTCCCCATCCCCATCCCTCCTTCCCCATCCCCCATCCCTCCTTCCCCATCCCCCATCCCTCCCTCCCCATCCCCCATCCCTCCATCCCCATCCCCCATCCCTCCATCCCCATCCCCCCTGACTCCTGTTCTCACTGCTTCCTGCTCCTGGAGGACCTCTTGGGCCAGCACCGTCTGAGGCTGGCACATTCTGAACAAGCCAGATTTAGCTCCTGCCCAGTGATGTCCCCGGGACACTCTGGGGAGAGGACTGTGCAGTGAGGGTTTAGGAGAAAGCAGGCCTGGGGGGAGGGGCTTCCAGGAAGTGACCTTGAGTCAGGCCTGAGGAAATGCCACAGTCACCCCAGGGGGAGGGGAGCAAGAAGCACCCACGGTGGAGCACCGTGTGCCAACGCCCTGGGCAGGAGAGGAGCAGGGGTTGGCAGCTGGTGGGGTGGGGTGGGGATCGTGGGGGGTGCGGGTCTTGCCAGGTGCAGCTGTGGACACCCTGCTAAGAGTGGTGGGTGACTTCAGGGGTCTCCAAAAGGGGACAGTGCAGCCCAGCTGACCTTTTTAAAAGACTGCCCACTAGGAGGATGGGGCCCAGGACAAGTCGGGAGGCCTGTGCAGATATCCAGCAGAGGGGACGCTGGAGACCAGGGAGGGCCACTTGCCTGTTCCCTCTGCCTGGGACCCAGCAGGGAGCTGGCCCCCTCCCCTGGGCATTTGGGTGGGAGGCAGAGATGAAGCTGTGTTTTCCAACTTCCTCTCTGACGCGCCCTCCCGTAGACCCTGGCTCCCCGCTGCCTGCATTGCCAGCCCCGGGTGTTCACCCAGGAGCTCTGCTGCCCTCGGTTCTGTCCACACAGGGAGCAGCTCCTTTATTAAATCTCCTTCTCCATGGCTGAGGGACCCAGCCCTGTGGAACCTGAGCCTCATCCCACCAGGACCAGGACTGGCCTTTGAGTGTCGCACATTAAGCGTCTCCGCCCTCAGGTGCAGATGGGTGGCTCCGTGGTGGTGCACAGAAGGAGCTGGACCTAGACTCAGGAATCTGGGTTGGAGTCCTACCTCTTGCTGTGTGACTTCAGGCAAGACACTTGCCCTCTCTGAGCCTTGTCTGCTCATCTGTAGAATGGAGGTAAAAATAACACCAGTGGTGTGATTATCATGGGGAAATGCACTGAGGTCCTAAATAACTGGGATCCAGGGATAAGCTGTGCTTGACAGTGCTCCCAGCTGATCGGTCTCTTCCCAATGTCACCACGTGTAATCTAACTCTCCCTGGCATCCTTTTCCAACGGAGGGAAACTTTGCATAAATTTAGTCACTGGTCATTTTAGTTGCATGCCAGGATGGAAGACTTGAAGAGATGTGGTCAGCAGAAGGGAGGCCCTGGATTCTCTCTCTCTCTCCCCGCCGTCCTCTTTACCTCTATCTTTAAAACTTAGATATTTTGTACACCATGGAATTTTTTTCCTTTAGTTCATATTGAATTTTTAATTAAAACACTGTAATTAAAACTTTTTTGATGCAATTATAGATTCACATGTAGGCGTGAGAAATAATGTGTGTACCCTTTGAACAATTTTCCCCACTAGTGACATCCTACAAAACTATCGCAACCAGGATGTTGACTCCGATACCATGTCTCGGACCGTCCGATCACCGTCCACTTGCTCCCATTTCCTCCAACATGGGGCTTACATTTTTATTGTCACGTGTTTGACATTTACCTGGGTGGTACGCCCCACAGTAGATTACGTTGTTTCAACAGTCGATTGTCATTTAAAGAGATTTTTAAAAAATGAAACATGTCATATTTATTTCTCCAAGAAGTTACCATTTGAACTTTAGCATTTGCAGTGCTCTTCATTCCTGTGGAAATTCACATCCTGTTGCTATTTTCTTCTGCTTGAAGGACGCCTTGTAATAGGGGTGTGTGTGTGTGTGTGTGTGTGTGTGTGTTGGGGACGGAACCCGGGCTACCCACATGCTAGGTAAAACTCCACTGCTGAGCTCTCCCCGGGTCCCTCTGGACCTTGTAGCCCAGGCCCAAGGGCAAACTCAGCTGTTGCTTGTCTGAGTGTCCATTTCCTCTTCAGCCTGAAGGGATAGTTTTGCTGGGTATAGAATCCGGGGCTGGTGGGACTTTTCTGTATTTCCTCACTGTCTTCTTGCTCCATTGTTTCCACTGAACAGTCTGCTGTCGATCTTCAGCCCTCTGTGAATGCGTCTTCTCTCCGCCTTTAAGATTTCTCTTTTCCACAGGTCTTGAGTGACTTGCTTATGATATGCCTCCTTAGACCTTTCTTTGCATTTCTTAAACTTGGGGTGTGTAGAGCTTTTGTTTGAGAGTTGATCGTTTTCATCAAATTTTGTAAAATTGCAGCCACTGATTCATCAAAGTCTTCCTCTCTCATCTGTGTGTTAGGCTGCTGGAAGCTGCCTCAGAACCCACAGTTACTTTCTTCACTTTTAGAAAAATTATTGTTCTGGCCGGGCACAGTGGCACATGTCTGTAATCCCAGGGGCTCTGGAGGCTGAGGCAGGAGGATCACAAGTTCAAAGCCAGCCTCAGCCAAAGCAAGGCTCTAAGCAACTCAGTGAGACCCTGTCTCTAAATAAAATACAAAATAGGGTTTAGGGATGTTGCTCAGTGGTCAAGTGTCCCTGAGTTCAATCCCTGGTACCAAAAAAAAAATTATTATTCTGTTTTCTGTTCTGCTTCTTTTGACATAAATATTTACACATATTCTTCATCTAAGATGTTGTCATTTCCAAGCTTCAAAGTTCCATTTGGAGTTTTTTTTTTTTTAAATATCTTTCACGTCTCTACTTAACTCTTTGACCATATAGAATGCAGTTACAAGAATCCATTTAATGTCCTTGTCTGTTCCTTCTAACATCTGTGTCCATTCTGGGCCAGTTTCGACTGACAGAGTGTCCTCCCCAATGTGGGTCATGTCTTTTCTGTGTCTTTAATACCTAGCAGCCTTCGACTGGATGTCAGACATCGTGAACTGTACCTCATTGATTGTGGGGGATCTTTGTATCCTGTAAAATGTGGGAGCTGTGTTCTGGGATGCAGCAGGGAAATCGTGGGACCCTTTCTAGTCATGCTGTTATTAATGGCTTAGCGTCTCTGGGGCGGGTCTCCATCAGGGGGAATTACTCCTCCTGCCTAAGTCCAGTCCTTGCTCAAGGCTTTTCTCCAGGATGGTCCTGGGCCTGGGGTTTGCTCAGCAGAAGTCTAGCAGGGGGACAGAGCCCTCTCAGTCCCATGTCAGCCCGGAGCATTGTTCTCTGATCCTTTCGGAGGGTTCGTCTCCAGTCCTGGATAATTTCTCCAAGTTCACACACTCATCAGTGCTCAGCTGAACGCTCAGCAGGCTCCTCTGCAGAACTCTGGGGTCCTCGACCTGTTCCGCTCTCCCTCTTGGGTACCCTGCCAAGAACTCAAGCCACCTTGGCCTCCTCAGAAGCTCGGGGGCTTTCTGGAAACTCTTGCAATCACAGGAGCTTCATTTCTTCCCCCATCTCAGGAATCGCTGGCCTTCACGGCTGGATGTCCAATGTCTTGGAAATCTCTTTTTTTTTTCCCTTATATTTTGTCTATTTGTTGTTGTTGTTGTTTCAGATGGGAGCATAAATGTGGTCCCAGTTATTTCACCTCAGGTGGAAGTGGAAATCCTTGTGTGGCTTTGGTCCTGAGGCTGGAACCACCATCTTAGAAAAACCAGATCCCAGACATGGATCCTGTGATAACAGTTGAGGCCTGGATCAAGCCATACCTGAAGTCAGAGATCTACCCCAGACCGTTCAGCTATAGGAGGCAATTCAGTCCGTCTTCTATTGAAGCCAGTCAGGCTGCCCTTTTTGTCCCTTGGGGCTAGCAGCTTTCGACTGGACCATGGCTGTACTGGGCAGCTCCCTGGAGGTGAGAAATACTGTTGAGGTGAGACTGAGCTGGGCTGGGTCAGGACAGCACAGACAGGGAGAGGTTTCCCTCTCAAGAGGCCGATCTGATCAGGTGATGAGAGTGGACAGGTCATCTGTTTCCTGCTTCAAACACTCCAAGGCTTTTCGGCAACCTAAAATAAAGCCCTTAAGCACAGCTTGCCAGGGCCACACCCTATCAGGGCCACACCCTATCAGGGCCACACCCTATCAGGGTCACCGTCTCCATCCCCCTTTTGATCCATGCTTCCTGTTCTGCCCATGTCCCGCAGGCTTCTGGCCCAATCCTACCCCAGGGCCTTTGCACCTGCTCGCCAGCCTCCTGGTTGCTCCTTCCTTGGGCATCTGGTGAGGCTGGTCATGCAGTGAGGTGCTGCCTTTCCCTCCTGGGGAGCCACACAATGGGAGAGGAACAAAGAGACGGGCAAGAAAAGAGAAAGGAGAGTGAGTTGGACCCTTCGGAGGCTCCCGGGGACCCCGAATCTTCCCGGCAGAGGCCCCACCATGGACCCTCCTCCCCAGGGGGCTCCTAGAACTCCCGCCAGCTCCCCCTGCAAAATATTCCCTTTAAACCAAGAGGATGGGGGGGGGCAGAGAGGAAGGGAAAATAATTACTTCTCAGCCTCTAACCTTTCCGGCAAGTGACGCGGTAATAAATAATCCCCGCGTCCCTCCAGTGCGATCCATCAGCAGGAGCTCCTAATTACTTCAGACTCACTTGAAGCCGTTTCCAGTCCCACTTTCAGATAAATAAAAAATTAACATGGACCTCGAGCGCAGACCCGGATGCGAGGCCCCCCACCCATGTCCCACGAGGTTTGCCTGAGACGGGTCGGGACAGAGCCCTTGGGGGGCCAGTCACAGGTCCCAAAGTCAGACTAGAGTGACAGTCGGGGAGAGGTGGCTTTCCCCATCACTGTCCCCCAGCCCAGGGCACATCTCGGGGTCCCTGTGGCTGCCCTCCCTGTTGTCTTTGGCACCTGGGGTCTCAGGTTCAGGACCCCAGGCCAGGCCCCAGGCAGATGTGCTGGTGACAGCTGGCGGGGCGCTCCTCAGTGAGCCCAGGGTCTGGAGGACATGAGGGGCACTAAGCCCCGCCCCCGATGGTGGCCTAGGTCTGCACCCTGAGCGCCCAGCTGGCCTGGGAGGTCCCTGGGGGATTGCTCCTGAGCATCCCCAATGTCCGCAGCTGCAATGTCCCCAGCCCCAGGCCAGCCCAGTGCTGTTGGTGGCAGGCAGGGCCTTCTCTGTAGCTAGAAGGTAGACGGAGGGGGACGCCAGACACTGTCACCCTCTGACCTCATTCGGCTCTGCCCAGGGCACGTCACCAGCAGCTGCTGAGACCTCTGTGAGGTCCACAGTCTAGCATCCCTCTGCTCCGGCCACCATCTGTCCTCTCTGGACCTGATGGACAGGTGGGAGCCACCGCCCAGACTGCTGGACGTGAGAGAACCCACGGCAGGGATTGATGGGGCCCAGGAAGGTCCTGGGGACCCAAGATGGAGGGTGCCGGTCAGGGTGGGCGAGGGCTCCCTGGGGGAGCAGGCTAGATTGTGACCCATCGCTCACCCCCTGTGAGTCGTGGGGCTGGGGACATAGGAGGTGCCACACGGCAGAGCAGACTGAGCAGAGCCCTGCTTGGTAAGGAGGGCAGCTGGGGCCAGGGGCAGCGGTGGCCGGGTGGGGACCCTCAGCCAGACCCTCCACAGGAGAATTAATTAAAGGCACTCACCCCGCCACCACCGGGCGGTTTCTGCTGACCTCACCAGGCTGATTAATATTTCATCAGCCTCGAGGAGGGAGGCGCGCACTTATTAACCTGCTGTGTCAATCCGTCAGCGCAGGGGCTCCCGCAGTGTCCAGGGAGGCGGCAGAGTGATGGCCGGTGCGTCCTAGCTCCCAGGGGCCCCCTGGATGGAGCAGACCCCCTTCTGCTGAGACTGGCCCTTCTCTGTCCCGAGGCCTTGGACCCCAGGGGCAGGACTGACGTGTCCCATCCCAAGGCTTTGTGATCTAAGCCAGAGTGGGCAGGGGCCCCAGGGCTGCAGGTCACCCCTCCCCGGCCTGCAAGGTCCTCTGAGCACCGTCCACGGCTGCTCTTGGCCCATGGCTCCTACCGATCTGGAGGGCTGAGGCCCTAGGAATCCCTGGGAACAGGGCCAGGCAGGGCCACGGCACGACAGGAACTGCTGCTGGAGGAGAGAGCCAAGTGTGCGACCTGGCCCACCGCCCCGGGCGGCCCTGCCTGCACGGTCCAGGCCCCCAACACGGGGCGCCCTCGCAGCACCAGCTCAACGTTGCCCTCTGGGGATCTGCCATTGTTTTACAAGAAGCCGGGAAGGCGGGTTTTATGGGAACCTGCCTGCTTTTTCAATTCCATGACAAATTTTATGTTCCCACATAGTTCTTGTGCGCAGTGAGTGACCGTGTCAGTGCATACATCAGGCCGGCACACAGTGGGCCTCATAAACTTTTGTGGGAAGGACACACAGGAGGATGGTGAGCTAGGGTGGGTCAGGTTCTCGGGGGGGGGGGGGATATCCAGCCACGGCTGCACCCTTGAGGCCCTCTGCTGCTGCCCATGGCCACGCCCCGTCACCACATGCCCAGCCTGCGGCTTCCAGAGGCCCCTGGGCCTTTGCATGTGCTGCATCTCCCTGAAAAACCACCAGATAAGTCTGTTCTGGGAGGCAGCTGGAGAAGGGGGTCTTGGGCCCTGTAGGCTATCTAGGGACAGATGGTGCCTTGGTGGGCACAAGGTGGAGTGGCAACAGTCAGGCCAGCTGGGGACCTAAGATGGGGGCCGGCAGTGCCCTTTGCTGCCAGCACCTCCCTGACTCCTCAGGAGGCCAGAGCCAGGCACAAGGGCCAACTCGGTGAGGCCCTCTCTCCCCGACACTGACTGGCAGCAATGAAATTTTTAAATAAGTTAAAAAAATGAAAGCTCCCCCGAGTTTTATTAAGCAGGGATGCTGTTAGGTAATTACCAACTGGCTTAATTAAAAGTCACCCTCTGTAGGTGGCACTGGGCGGGTGGCCTCGGCAGGGCAGGGAAGGAGGGGGAAGGGGCTTGTTTTCCCCAGCTGTAGGGCCTGGGGAGTCCTGAGGGCAGAGTCCCCGTGGGAGGGGAGGCTGTGGGCCCCGGAGCCACAGCAGGACTTAGCAGGGACAGAGGGGGCCAGGGCCTGGGGTCAGAGCCACGTCCTGGGGAGGCTGAGCCTGTGGAGGGACGAGGAGGATGAGTCTTATTTTGGAGGGGGGGCCCGGGGACTCTCCCCTCTGGGGAAGGTGACCATGTGGTGGGAACTGTCACCTGGGTTGGGCCCACTGGCTGAGGGGGAGCAGCTCTGGAGAGGCCCCGTGGAGGACCAGGGCTGGGAGGCGGGCGGCTGCTCTGGGAGCCAGGCTGGGGGTTGACCCCAGTGAGGTCAACAGTGAGGGACGGGCTCCTTGGGGATTTGCTCTGGTCAGAGGAGCAGTTTGCTGAGGTCCCTGCTGGGGCCTGTGGGTCTGTGTCCATCATCTCGCTCTTTGACTCCGGCAGCCTCAAGCGGTCCCTGGGGAAGGGCCGGGGGCCAGGGACCTGGACGGCCCAGGAGGGGTGCAGGAGCTCATGGTCCGGGGGTCTCTGTGGGTGAGAGGACCCTAGTGACTGTGCCCTCTCGGCTGGGGCCGTGGTGCGAACTGGAGGGTCCTTCTACCTGGGAAGGTTGGGGTTCAGGACCCAAGAGGGGATGCTATGTGGAGAAGGTGGCGCTTGGGCTGAATGGGACAGAGTCAGGGTGACAGGGACAGAGACAATGTCAAAGACAGAGACACCCAGGACGGGGGCATCATGAGCCATCGTAGAGACTCCCCCAGACCCAATGCCGACACCCCAGCCCAGAGCCAAGGGCCCCCCTGGTTCCCGGGGTCCCCACATCCTGAGGCCCTCTGATTCCAGGGCCAGGCCCGGGGTGTCCCCATCTGTCTCCAACAAGGCTACTGCCGTCCAGGCAGGGATCCACACCTGGGGGCCACCTGGGGGCAGGGGAAGGCTGTGGGGCTGTCCAGGCCTAAGTCGATCCTGGCTTGGTCCCCGGCTGGCTGTGCCCTTGGGGACGTTTCCTGGCCCCAGCCTCCGTTCCCCCATCTGTCAGGTGGCTCTGAGGGCCGCTGAGGGGTGGAGAACCCCAGCCCACGGCTAGCACCCCGGGTGCCCCCACCCCACGCCTGGTGCGGGCTCTGAACCCCCTTCCAGCCCCCCCCAGCGGGAGCCTTGGGACCGGCCCCTGCGGCCCAGCCCGGCCTGTCCCGGCTCCGTCCCACTCGGCTCATAAACCCCGAGCTTTGATCAGCTCCATTCTGTCCTGGCCGGAAGAGCAGGGGCTCCTCCCTGGCCAGCCTCGGGCCCAGCTGGGGACAGGCCACTGGGCAGCCTCCCAGCTGCCCACCCCCCCCACTGACCTCTGCACTCCGGGCCGGAAAGGCAGCTCCAGGGCCCGCGGTTCCCATGACAGGGGTGCCACCCGGCCCAAGGGTAGGGCTTTGAGGGAGGACCCCCAGGGGTCCCCGGGAGGCACCGCCTGACAGTCTAAGAGCCACGGCCGCCATTCTCCTTGAGAGGTGGCCGCTGGCGGCCTCCTGCACCCCTGGGGCCCAGGCCTGTCCCCCAGCAGGGACGGATTCTCTGCTGAGGCCCCTCCTGCCTGAGAGAGTCCTTGGGTGGGTGTCACGGGAGAGACCCCCCCCACAAGTCAGTTTTCTCATCCAACGCTGTCCCACCTGGGGACCCTGCTGTCCCTGCGGGGACTGTCCCATCTCAAGCTGGCTAGGGGCAGTGTCCCCCCACTGCCTGGATGCCCTTCTTTGAAGAGGACGCCTCCCCAGGCCTTTTGGAGAGCTCCTCATGGGGACCTCTAGCAGGTCCTCAGGCCCCTCCCTCTGGGTTCTCTGCTAGGGCCACAGGCTGACTCTTGTCCCTGCCCTGGCCCTGCCTGCACAGGGTCCCCCCCACACACACACATTGCCTCAGGCCCCCACAGCAAGGCTCACTGTCCCTCTCACACCTGTCCTGCATCTAAGGTCCTTTTCTGGTCCCAGGGCACTGGCCACTCCTGTGTGGCATGCAGAGCTCACGCAGGGAGGAAAGGAGGCCGCCACTGCCTAGGCCTGAGCACAGGTCCACTGAGACCCCAGACTCACTCTCATCAGAGACGCAGCGTCCCCTCTCCTGCCTGCTCTGCTTCATCTCTGTGTCCCGAGCGCCTGCTGTGGGGCCCTGGGCAGCATTGCCACCTCTAGATTTAGATAGCACTGGGAATTCAGGGGAGGGCACCCCTCCTCACAGGTGACGCGAGATGCCCACGCACCAGGCCAACAACCCGTAAATGGAGCCTCTCCCTGTGCATCCTCTGTGTCCATGGGAACACCCTGGAGAGCAAATCTGGAGGCCATGACCCCCAGAGAGGTGCTCCACAAGATGAATATGATGACCAGCCCCTTTCCTGTGAGCCCTGGGAAGAGCCAGATTTCCAACTGGCTTCACCCTCTGCTGTGTGACTGTGGGCAAAGCCTTGCCCTCTCTGGGCTTCTGACCCATCTGGGCCTATGAACTCCTGGGGAACGGGGCTCCGACCCAAGCTCACTGTTGTACAGAGGCTGGGGTCCAACTCCATGGCCCTCCTACTTGAGAGGAGTCCGGCACCTGCCTGCAGCCTCCCAGCACCCCCAGCCCGCCGCCCCCCTCCCATCAGCTCCGTCTGAAATCGACACACTTCCTTCCGAGAAATGATGCCTGCTTTCCCCGTCGGGTTTACAAATAACTGCAAATTTTACTGTTTTCTCTCCCTAATGAACTCTCTGGAACGGGCTACAAGCTCCCTGGTAATGGATGTGAGCGGAAGCCGGGGACCAGCGCTGCCCCCCGCCCGCCGCCCGGCTCCCTGAATTAGCCTGCAGCGCCCGCACCCTGGCCGCGTGCGGTGGGTGGGAATCCATTATATTGACCACCTCCGCCCGCGTAATTCCTGCATTAGGATTTTGTGCTAAACTGTGTTGGAAAGGCGCTCCTGACCCTGATTACCTCTTTAATTGTGCTTAAAAATCCAGATTAACTCGCGGGCGACGCTGGCCGGCCCTGGGGAAGGGCCTGTGGGGACAGCCATCTCAGGAGGTGGCGGGTCTCCACAGGGTGGCCTCTCCACACAGCCCCCGAGTCTCACAAAGGCTCCCTCTGAGCTGCAGGGAGACCCTCTGGACCTCAGGGGCTGGAGCAGTGTGGACCATGAGCCTCGTCATGTCACCGGGCCTCGGGGCCATGTCACGGCTCTCATTTTATAGGTGAGAAATCCGAGGCCCGGAGGCTGTCCCAGCGCCCCACAGTCAGCAAGTGGGCAAGTCTGGGGGGCCCCAGCTGCCATTGCTCTGTCCACTGGAGTCCCCCAGAAGCAGCAGGGCAGGTCTTTGTGTGACACCCCCAACACCCCTGCCATCCATCACCGAGGCGGGGCACCATGGGGGGGGGCGGGGAGGGGACCTGTCCTAATCTACATCCTGGTTCTGCCGTCCTGCAGGCTCCGGGGCGCAGCCGCCACCCCTTGCACATGAGATGACCTGAGGAAGGGTCGGTTTGGGGGTCCTGGGTGGTGCAGAGGGAAATGGGGTGTCCTCAGGGCATACCAGTCCCTGACCCAAAAGTATGGGCAGGAGGGCTGGGCCCTGCTCCTCCCCTGGAGCTTGCACCCCAGGACCCTGCCCTGGCCCTGCCTGCACAGGGTCCCCCCCACACACACACTGAATGGGAGCCGGTGAGCAAGAAAGCACTGAAGGCAGGGGGAAGGGAGCTTCCGGAGGTTCTGAGCCCAGCGCTGGAGCCCGAGCCTGTGCTGCTCATCTGCCATTTGCATGTCATCTTTGGAGAGTGTCTGCTCCTTTAACTGGGTTAGCCCCGGCACGGTGGTGCGTGCCTGCAATCCCAGCAACCTGGGAGGCCGAGGCAGGAGGATCACAAATTCAAGGCCAGCCTCCGAAACTTAGCAAGGCCCTAAGCAACGTGGTGAGACCCTGTCATGAAATAAAAAATTAAAAGGGCTGGGGATGTGGCTCAGTGGTTAAGGGCCGCTGGGTTCAATCCCCAGTACGGAAATAAAATTTAAAAATAAAAATAAAAAATAAAACATGGAGTTATTTGATCTTCTTTTTATTATTGGGGTGTAATAGTTCCTCGTGTGTTCTACACAGGTCTCTTACCAGATAGATTGTTTGCAAAAAGTTTTCTTCCATTTTGTGGGTTGCTTTTTTTTTCACTTTTTGATGGAATCTTTTGAAAAAGTTTTTAATTCTAATCAAGTCCAATTTATTTATCTTTTTTTTTTCACTTTAATGGCATATTTAAGATGGTCTTGTCTAACCCAAGGCTCAGAGAGAGACTCTTGCGTTTTCTTTTAAGAGCTGAACAGTTGAAGCTCCTCCTTTTAGGTCTTGGGTGGATCTTGGTACACGGTGTGAGGTAGGGGTCCACTCTCATTTGCATGTGGAAATCCAATTGTCCCAGCCTCCTTTGTTGGAAAGACTCTTTCCCCATTGAATTTTCTCGGCCCCCTTTGAAAAGCAGCTCATCAGGAGTAGGAGGACTTACTTCTGGACTCTGAGTTCCGTTCCCTTGATCTGCGTGGGTCTCCCTAGGCTAGGAGCACCGTCTTGGTTGTTGTGACTTTGTGGTAAGTTTTGGAATTATCGTGGGGAGGCAGCCATGGTGATAGGAGTCCCCAGGAGCCTCTGCTCCAGGCCCTTTTGGGGGACCCCCAAGCCAGAGAAGTGAGAGCAGTCCAATCCATGGTTGGAGACTGGGACAGGCCTGGCCTCAGACTGCACAGAGCCGGGGTCTGCGGGAGGACCAGGTCCTGACCTCTGGCTGAGCTAGTACAGAGCAGAGAGCTGCTCAGCCTCAGGCTCAAGGGTCCATGCAGCAAAACGACCACAGCCATTCATCGGCATAGCCCTTTACAGTTTGCTCACCCACATCTGTGTTGACCTTTCACTCGTAGATGTGCCAACAGGCCTGGAGGCCAGTGGGCATTCTGTCCACAGCTCTATACAATATATGGGGCAGCCTCCAGACCGGGGAGGCCCACACCATGTTGGCCTATTTCCTGCTGCTATAACGAAATACCCGAGGCAGGCTAACTTTAGAAAGAAAAGAGGTTTGTTTAGTTCATCGATCTGGAGGTTCAAGGGCCTGGAGCTGGCATCGGCTTGGCTCTGGTGAGGACTTGTGGCAGATGACACTGCAACAGCAGGGCCATGTGCAGGAGAGAGAGATCACATCTCAAAGGAACAGGAACCTTCTCAGAGCAGCTCCGGGTGACCTAAAGCCCTCTCACTAGGCCCCACCTCTTAAAGGTCCCTTCCCTGCAACACTGCTACCCTGGAGACCAGACCTTCAGCACACAAACCTCTCTGGGGACACAAACCATATCCAGATTACAGCACAGAGACGTCCCATGGAGCCCAGTCCACAGCTCCTCAGGGGGCCTCTAGGACCGGATTCTAAATGTCCCCACCCTGATGCCTTAGGAGCTCCCTAAAGAGAAGACACCTCTGGTGGAACAGAGGAGCCACCACGGCCTGGGGTCCCCTCATCCTGGCACGTTTTCCAGGGGTGCTGAGCCAGCGGGATCCCCAGCTCTGCACTACACCCCAAACACAGAGTGAGGCCCCCCCCAGCAGGACCAGCTCCCTCTGCACACAGCCCCAAGGGATGCACACCTCACAGGGCTCCCGAGGAGCCCCGAGTGTGACCCCAGTCTCCAGGCAGTTTGGGGAAAGGTGCCCACCCACCCCTCCTCCTGTGGCGGAGTCGGTGGCAGAGCTCTGGGCTTCCCACCCACCCCTGCTCACTCGGGAAGCAGGCCCAGGCTGTCGCACAGGGACCACGATGTCTCGGCCAGCAGGACTCCCCACGCCGGGGGCCCAGTTATTTACCTTCCTTAATAACTCTTTATGAGGGGCCTCTCGGCGGCTTCAGGAGGGCAGGGCGCTGGCGAGGAGGGCAACCTTTGGCTGGGATTTTATTAAATTAAAGTCAGGGCCACAGCAGGTTAAGGAGGAGCCCTTCTTCTCCCAGGGGTGACGCTGACCCCTTGCTGTGGCCCCTGCTGCAGGTGTGGTGGCCGCCTGGTTTAATTAAGTCTCCCATATGCACCTCGGCTGGGCCGCGGCCTTGGGCAGGAGACCTCTAGGCCACTGCCATACAGGGGCGCCCCAGCCTACCCCCTGCCGCTGTCTTACCCCTGGGTCTGTCCTGCTCCCCACCCTGAGTCTGACCAACAGGCTCAGATTTCTTTAAAATCAATTTTTTATCCAGGTGTGGTGGCACACGCCTGTCATCCCAGCAGCTTGGGAGTCTGAGGCAGGAGGATCACCAGTTCAAAGCCAGCCTCAGCAAAAGCGAGGCCCTAAGCAACTCAGTGAGACCCTGTCTGTAAATAAAATACAAAATAGGGCTGGGGATGGGGCTCAGTGGTCGAGTGCCCCCGAGTTCAATCCTCCTGTATAAAAAAAAAAAAAATCAATTTTTAATTTAATCAATCAAAACCAATCAATTGTATTCGAACTTACTATTAGTCAGTTTCATTAAAGCATAATTTGCGGGCTGGGGATGTGGCTCAAGCGGTAGCACGCATGCGTGCGGCCCAGGTTCGATCCTCAGCACCACATACAGCAAAGATGTTGTGTCCGCCGAAAACTAAAAAATAAATATTAAAAATTCTCTCACTCTTTTTTAAAAAAAAAAAACTCTCTCTCTCTCTCTAAAAAAAAATAAATAAAGCATGATTCGTATGCAAGGGGACCGTCCCACTGCTCCCACTCCATGCATACAACTCAGTGAGCTTTGACAAAGTCCACCTTCATGTGACACCAATGAGGTCACAGCAGAGTGGCCACAAGCCTCATGGCCAGTGGGGCCTGTGCCGTCATAGCTGGTCCAAACCCCGAGAGACTGAACCCAGGGAGCACAGTTAGCGAGAAAAGAAGGCAAGTACCGGTCCCTAATGTGGTTGTATGACGAGTTGACACAATGTATTGTTGAAGTGAAGGCCACCAAGTAGCTGGAACTGCAGGCACATGTCACAGGGCATGGCGCTACCTTTTATTTATTTGTTTGTTTGTTTGTTTATGAATGAGTCCACTGGAATCTGTAAAATGGCATCTGTGGCTCATGTGACGATCTGATTGGCCAGTGTCAGGGCAGGGCATTCCCTTCATCCAGAAAATCTCCCCCCTGCCCCATTTAGTCACCTGCACTCCACCCATCCCTGCCCGTCAGTATATCTCTGCATTTATTTAGAACTTCTTTTTTTTTTTAAATAGAATTCTTAAATAGTTCTTTGAGTTAATAATAACAGTTTTTAATACCTTCAAAGTTAATGAAATCAAGGACAATCTGAGAGCCTTTCACAGACCAGAAAAAGATAAGGAGACATGATAATAAACATAAAGTGTTATTCTGGAAAATATTCTATTCCAAGAAAAGAGTATCACATAAAACGTTCTAGAGTTTCTTTATTCAACTTTTGTTTCAAAGATCTATCCAGGGGTGAGAGAGCTGTGTTAAAGTCACCCAGGATTATTGTGTTGTGGTCAATTTGACTCTTGAACTTGAGAAGAGTTTGTCTGATGAACATAGCTGCACCATTGTTTGGGGCATATATATTTATGATTTTATGTCTTGTTGGTGTATGGTTCCCTTGAGCAGTATGTAGTGTCCCTCTTTATCCCTTTTGATTGACTTTGGCTTGAAATCTACTTTACTGATATAAGGATGGAAACCCCTGCTTGCTTCTGCAGCCCATGTGTGTGATATGATTTTTCCCAACCTTTCACCTTCAGTTTGTGGATGTCTTTTCCTATCAGATGAGACTCCTGGAGGCAGCATATTGTTGGATCTTTTTATTTTTTTTTAATCCAGTCTGATAGTCTGTGTCTTTTGATTGGTGAGTTTAAGCCATTAACACTCAGGGTTATTATTGAGACATGGTTTGTATTCCCAGCCATATTTGTTTAGAACTTCTTTAATTGAGAGCTTACATCTGTGTTTTGTGGGTTTCACTGTACAGGGATGGTTCCTTTTTTTGTCACATTTATCCCTGTGTAGCCCATATTTTTGATGCTTTTGTAAATGTAATCTCAATTCCAATTTCTGATTGTGTCTAACACACAGAGTACATAATTGATACTGCACATTGATCTCAGGTCTGCAATGTTGCTAGTAGCTTTTTGTGTAGATTCCATCAGATCTTCTTTACATGTTTTTGTGAATATAGTCAGTTTCACTTCTTCCTTTTTATTCTGATGCCTTTTATTTATTTTTTCTTGCCTGATTGCTTTGGCACCACTGTGGAATTCCTAAGCCAGAGCCTGCATTTTAATATCTCCCCAGGCAGTTCATCAACACATTTCTCTGAGATGAACTGTGGGAGGTTTTGTTACTTGTGACAATGTTAAATGTTTTGAATTAGATCCCTGGTTGTGGTCCTTGGTTGTAGGAAATAATTGCTGAAGCATTAATGAGGAAAGGTCATTCTTTCTGCAACTTACTCTTAAATGATGCATTATTATTATTAATGATAATATGATAATAATAATAATAGCAGCAATATATATCCTGGAGGGAATCAAAACAATGTGAAGAGACAGTACCATTGTGGATCTAGACGTATTGGTATCCATAATAGTATTCTTGTAACTTTCTTATAGATTTAAAATTTTTCAGTCTTTTTTTTCCTGTGGTCCTGGGAATTGAACCCAGGGTTTTGTGCATGCAAGACAAGCACTCTACCAACTGAGCTCTGTCCCCAGCCCTCAAAGTAAAATGTTAAAGAAACAATTTAAAAAGGGGTCATGGCACAAGAGCCCCCAGAGGGGGATGAGGTAGGTGGCTGGAAGCTGGGATTTGGGAACCCAAACCCTGCAGGCTCTGTGTCCACAGCCATGCTATCTCTCAGGGAAGATGGCCAGTCCTTTCTTAGCTGAATGTGCCCAAACCCCAACTCCCTCCTGGGAGCCTTGACGGGCTCCTGTTCCCTGGGCTCTGGAGCCATTTCTCGGGGGGGCCTGGAATCCAGGTGCCAACCAGGCTGCACCCCGGCTTCCGGGCCACCTTTCCCTGTGTCATTGCCTGCCATCAGGGTTTGATGATGCCTGAGGTCCAGACCCGTTGGGGACCCAGTGTGATGACAGTGTGGGTGAGAGAGCAGCACGGGGCATACCATGGGCCTCTACAGGTGCTGGACAGGGAGGTTTCTGTGCTCTCTGGCCACCGGCCATTTGCACCCAACACCTCTGTTTAGGGGAGAAGGCGCTTGTACGTGCCCACCAGTTTAGATGGCCCGAAGGTTCTCCCAAAGTCTAGCACCCTTCAATAAAAATAAACAGCAGTACGTAGGACACTTGGGTGACTCAGCAGCCCCCGTGGTGCTGTCTGTGCAAGACACACTGAGGAAAACCCAGGAAATGTGGTCATAGCAACTCCAGGCCCTGACTCACTCACCCATTCCCTATTTAGAGTGCAGGCCCTGCAGGCTCCAAGACATCCTGTGGCCAGGGGTCGCTGTCACAAGTTGCCTCTGGATCCCCTCCTTGCTTGGTCTTCCCCAGAGTCCTCTGAACAAGTCAGGATCATCCCATTCTACCAAAGGCCCAGAGAGGCACAGGCACTTTACTGAGGTTGCTCAGCCTGTGAGGGATGAAGGACAGCAGGGTCTCCTAGCTCCATCTGGCCACCTGCCCCCACTCCCTGCTTACCTGCTCAGCACCTGCTGCCCCCTCCCCTCCCGGGCAGGCTTCAGAGCTGCTTCCCACCCTGTCTGCAGCATCCCACCCTCAGGAAGAGCCACCCAGCTATTTACCATGGACTCATTTAAGTTGGTTAATTTTTAATAATGTTGAAATTTCCATGTGAATAATTCAGGTAAATTATTTATTAAAGCACAGGATAAAGGGACCAGGACAATTACCAGTCGACAGTGTTACCTGCAGCGTGGGCGAGGTGTGGATCGGGACGGCCTGTGATTGGGCAGTGTCCCCGGATGCTCACACCAGGCCACAAAGCCTGGGAGCCCTCTGGGCTGGACATCTTCCAGCCGGCCCCTCCCTCCACAGCCCACAGACAGCCCTGCTGATCCTGCTGTTGGGGCCACTGGTTTCCCCTCTCAGTCCTGCATGTTCACCTTGGACAGGTCTCATAATGCCCTTGTGGTCACTCGGTCCCCCCAGTCCAACCCCAGCAGCCTGAGGGGACTTTTCTATGCACATATCTTATGATGTGGCCCAGGGCAACAACCTCTTGCTGCTCCAGCCCCCGCCCAGAGACCGCCTTCTCCTCGAGGGTCCCACCCTGTAGGTCCCACGTGACCCTCCTCTCCAGGGTTGCCTGGAGTCCCCAGTGGTCCCTCCACAGTCCACTCTCCATGAATTCAGAAGACTCGATGCCAAGGAAAGTGTTAGGACCTCTCGATAACTGTGAGGATGTAGTAAATAAGAGTGTTTTGTGTAATTTTTTTTTCCTATCAGGGATTGGAGCCAGGATGCTCAACCACTGAGCCCCACCCCCAGCCCTATTTTGTACTTTATTTAGAGACAGGGCCTCACTGAGTTGCTTAGGGCCTCACTTTTGCTGAGGCTGGCTTTGAACTCGCCATCCTCCTGCCTCAGCCTCCAGAGCCGTTGGGATTACAGGCGTGTACCACCACACCCAGCTTTTAAAATATTTTTTTAAATGTTTTTTGAATGACATCTCTGGCCCTTGTGTAATAATTCCTAGTGGCCAGGGAGCTTGCTCGCTTGCTCTTTTCCTTCATAGCAGGCATCACTGTGCGTGGTTACAGATGTCTGTGTAACTGGTCAGCATCTGTCTCCCTCCAAACAGTGAGTAACAGAAGAACATAAATGTGTGTATCTTGGTCTCTGCCATTTCCTGAGCGCACAGTAGGGGTGCAGCACACAGTGGGCACATCCCCAGCACACAGTAGGTGTCTAGTCACAGGGAATATGTCACCAGTACTTGGCAGGTATGCTGCTCACAGTGGGTGCATCTCTAGCACACAGTAGGTGTGCAGCACACAGTGGGTGCAAATCCAGCCCACAGCAGGTGTGCAGCACAGACAGGAATGGAGGCCTGCTGGATGGGGCAGTGAGGGAGCAGGTCAGGTGGTGGGTGGGGAGGGGCACAGGACTTGGGGAGCTGCCTTGAAGCACCTGGGAAGGGATCTGGGTGGGACAATCCTGGGTTGAGTGAGGAGTTTGGGGGCTGAGGCCAGGACCGTAAATGGAGGAGGGCCACCAGCCCTATCTCATGGAGGAGCAGCCGACTCTGGCTGCCTCCGTGGGTCCTCAGGAGCCTCAGCCTGCAGCCCCTCCCTCCACCCCCTGGTCACTGTGTATTTCTAAGCAGTTTCTCTACCAGGCATTTTCTGGCCTCTCTATGAGGCCTCACAAGACACTGATGGGACACTAGGTTCTCCCCATTTTCCAGAGGACTCAGGGCCTCCGGTAGCAAAAGAGCCAGAGTTCAGGCCCAGTCAGGATGACCCAAGGTCCTTACAACCTGGCCTCCTGACCCCTCCACAGTGCCTCCGAGAGCCTCCCAGGGCGTCTCCTGAGCCTGGGAGGAGGCTGAGGCAGAAGGCCGGAGGGTGCCTGGCCTTGACCCAGCCTGAGGGCATTTCTCCAGGGACTGGCTTTGCACGGGAGCCAAGAGTCCCCAGAGCAGACCCCAAACACCACCTTGACCCTCTCCTGGGTCGAGCTGACAGGTATCCTAGTTTATTAAAATTCAAGTGCTGGGGCTAGGGCTGGGGCTCAGCGGTAGAGCGCTCACCTAGCATGTGCGAGGCCCTGGGTTCGATCCTCAGCCCCACATGAAAATAAATAAATAAAATCAAGGTATGGTGTCCAACTATAACTAAAAAGTAAATATTTTTAAAAAATTCAAGTACACAGGCCCAGCTTGCCCTCTCTTCCATGGGGGCTGGCAACCTGTGCCAGGAGGTGCCCACCATGGCCCCTTCACCACCACTGGGTCCCCCTCAGCACCCACCCCCTGTGGCCATCCACTTTAATTGCCAGCACCCGAGCAGCTGAGCGCACCAGGCAGCCTCGCACTAATTAAAGAGGAGGGGACTTTACCAGGACAGCAAGTCCCGGCAGGCGGGGCCCCAGAAGCCATCAGACCTGGCAGCTCACAGAGCAATTCTGAGTTAAGCAGTGACCAGGCCAGTGACCTGCCAGGGTGAGGAGGGAGTTCATAGCCAGAAAGATGACAGGCGTGGGTCCCCTCAAAGAAGAGATTGAACCCCACCGAGTACCAGTTTCCTCCTATGGTCTGTGGAGAAGAGTCGCACACCCTTGGAGCCTATTCATTGCTTAGACAAACAAGGATGTGGCCAACGGTACTGTCGGTCAGCACCGGCTCCCAATAGCTCCATCAGCCACACCTTGACCGTGACGTGTGCAGAGCAGGAAACTGAGGTCCCTGTAGGCTGGGCCTCCTCCGGGGCAGTGCCTGTCTGGCAGCCCTGCTGAGCCCCTTTCATGTGGCCCTGACCTCACCAGGCAGATCCCAAGCCAGAGCCATCGTCAGGGATCCCCAGGGGCCCAGGCCCACCGTGAGCCAGGGGGTGCACCCCGACAGGGCAGACATCAGAGGAATCTCACGGGGCCATGTTCCCCCGAGCGTCCAGATCCACTGTGGTGGACCCTGAAGGGCCCTGGCAGGCGGGTTGGTCGTATCCCACAGGGCCTCTGGCTCCGGAGGGGCCTAGTCCATCACAGGGCTCAGAGCTGGTGTTGGGAAAGTTTCGTTCAATGAGTGTCCAGGCTGTGCCCACTTAGCTGTTTCCATTTTTATCACGTGGCTCAGAGTTTCTGAGCAGCGAGTCAATGTCCATGATGCTAGGCAGGGTCTTCCCCAAATTCTGTCTTCCTACCCCCCACTAAAATAAAACCATCCCCAAAGAGCTAAAGGGCAGACACAGTGCTGGACTTGGGGGGGGGGTGCTAGAGATGGCAGAGTGAGTGGGTGAGGACCTGTGTTCCCAGAGCTTGAAAACCAACCCCGTGGGGACCTATCCCTTCTCCCCTCTCCCAGGGGTCTCTAGGCTCCCTGCCAAGGCCTCAGGACAGGGGCTTCAGGAAAGACCCCTCCATCTGGTCCAGGTCTCCCTGAATCTGCTGATCCCTGGGGCTGCCTCCAAACACCTGGGATGTGGGACTTAAGTTTGGGTCACTCACCAACCACTATGTGACACTGCACTGGGAGGCACTGGCCCTAGTCCTGACACTCTGAAGGTCCCTTCACTCGTGAGGGTCTGGGACTGACTTGGAGGCCTGTCTTCGAGGGTGGTGCTGCTGGTGGGTGGGTGGGTGCTCAGAGCACAGCCCAGCAAGTGCGGATCTGCTCCATAAAGTCACCCAGGGATCCAGGATCCTCCCACCCTGTGAAGTCACCCAGGGACCCAGGATCCTCCCACCCTGTGAAGTCACCCAGGGACCCAGGATCCTCCCACCTCAGTCCTACTGAGGCAAGAGCTCAGAAGATGGCCCATTAGGTCCCCTGTTGACAGCTGACCCCCAGAGAGGGACGGTCTGCAGGTCACACAGATGTCACTGTCCGCCTCCCATCCCTGAGACCCACCTGCCACCTTCCAATCCCAGCTCTGCCAGGGTGGGGGCAGTGGGAGCCGACCGCAGCTCCTCTTTAAGGAGACATCACTGGGAAAAGTTGTCTTATACTTGATTTAATCATGGGCTGCTGACTTTTTCTGCAAAGCGGGTCATGACCCTGGTCATTTTGTGAAAATGAATTGGCTGCGAAAATGGAAATTGTCACTTTATTATAGGATTAAAAAATTCAATTCCAACTGAATAATAATGGCAATAAGTCGAGCCCATGTCCCTTCTCCCTTTTGTTAATGAATTAGGATCCATGGGAGAGGGATCGGCTCTGTAAACATTATTCCATTTGATCCCGTCCCCCAGCCCCCCCCCCACTCTGGAAGCCAGGGTCACCTCACAGAGGGGGTTTGCAGCCAAAGGACCTTTCTCCTCTGCCCACCCTCCTCTCCCCCAGCCTTCCCCTCTAGGGGGCTCTGCAGATCCTTCCAGCCAACCTCCTGCATGGCGAATCCCACCTCTACCCCCTACTGCCCAGACTGCTCCCTCCCTGGAACGTTGACCCCTCCCAGGACACCTGAATCCTTCCTGCAAGGATTGCTCTCATGTGAAGACCAGCCCATGTGACTCTGGCATATATGACCTTTGCCAGGGTCCTGTTGTGGAGTCAGACATTACATCTCCCATCCCTCGGGAGCTGGGACCACACTCTACTTCATCCCATAGAGCTGGGCGTGGGAGTGGGGTGCATCTGGCTGCAACCTGGTTTCTGTATCAGTGAGCCCACACTCAGTGGCCCTCCATATTCAAGGCTTCCAAATCTGCAGGTCCAACCAGGCATTGGCCGAAAATACGTGGAAAAAAAAATTGCATCTGTGGTTAACACATACAGACTGTTTTTCTTGTTATTATTCCCTAAACAATACAGAATAGCAACTACTTACATAGCATTTACATTGGGTGAGTTAATTATAAGTCATCCAGAGATGATTTAAATACACAGGAGGATGTGGGTCGGTTATATGCAAAGACTATTCCGTTGTGTACAAGGGACTGAGCATCCTGGGATTTTGGTGTGCACAAGGGTCCCGGAACCTATCCCACGTGAATACTGAGGGATGACGGTAGGGGTGTACATAAATAGCGTTGTTTTA
>NW_026693300.1:0-6769 GCF_021218885.2 Marmota monax
GCCTGTAATCCCAGCAGCTTGGGAGGCTGAGGTAGGACTTCAGATTCATGTAGGATCCTCTGGATCCTCTTGGGTCCTTGCTGTGGGGTAAACGGTCTGGTTTGATCCTGGACTAAGATCTGACACAGAATGCTGACAGCTTGGTCCTGGCTATTTGCTGCCAATAGTGAATCCTCTGTTTCTTGGGCTTGATTTCTAGCTCCCATCAAACCACTATCTTCCTTAATGTCTATTCTGTCCATCCTCAAGGTTTAGGAGTTTGTGGTTTTTTTTTTTTTGTCTGTACATGTCATATGAGGGTTGTGGGGAGAAAGGGAATTCATTTCTTTGTTTTTTTCCTGAGTTTGTTTGTTTGCTAAAGTGCCCGTGACTAACACTGACATCACCCCAGCATGCTTTCCAAGATTCCATAGCAGAACAGAGGAGAAACTCCTTTGCTTCAATCGCCTTCCCTCATCCCCAGACTATTTAAAAAGCCTTTCCTTTCTGGTATATAGACACAATGGAGGTTTACTCAGTGATAAAGAAGAATGAAATCATGGCATTTGCCGGTGAATGGATAGAACTGGAGAATATCATGATAAGTGAAATAAGCCAGGTCAAGAAAGTCAGAGTCCAACGTCTTCTCTCATAAGTCAGAGAGAATTACAGAACTGAAAACAGGGAGGGAGGGGGTCCCATGAAAATAGAAAGAACACTGGGGTAGAGGAAGGGGATCCAGGAGGAGGGAGGAAGGATGGAAAAGGGCAGGAACAGCAGAATGAAATGACCAGACTATGTGATGTGCATGTATGACTAGCCCACTGAATTTCACTTTTGTGTTTAACTATAATACAGCAATTAAAAACTAATAAATTAATAGAAAGAAGACAAATAGAGAAGATGAAGGGGATCGGGGTAAAGTAGAAGGAGAGGAAAGGGGGAAATACTGGGGATTGAAATAAAAAAAAAACTGTTATATGCATGTATGAATACATTAACCCAAACCCCACTATTATGTATAACTATAATACACTAATAAAAGCATTTTAAAAAAGGCTTTCCTGCCTCCCTGGGATTTGACACAAAGAAGAGATGTTGGATATTTTCCCCTGACCACCTACTTTAGCCCTTCTCCATACCTGAGTCAGCCTAGGGAGGGCAGGCTTCTCTTGCTTTTCACTCTCGGGCACAGTATTTTCTAAATCCCTTTTGGGAACATTAAATTTCATGTCTTCTCCTTAAGGTTGAAAAAGTATAGACTTGAAAGTATAAACAAAACCCCCAAACCCTGCATTCTGCCAGTTTTGGCTTTGATATAGGTGATTGCAGAACAGATTGCAATTATGGATCATTAAGGTTAAGAAAAAGCAAAAATAAACATCAAATACATGAGCCCTTTTATAAATATTTATCTAGAAAAAAATAAATTCTGAATTATTTTTGGAAGCAAACTATTTCAAATAAGTGAAAATTTTTGCAGAAAATGAAAGAAGACATAGAAATGAGGTTGGAACAGGGAAAGGTCCTAAATGATGGAAAAAATAAAAATTGCATATATACTAGTGCTTTCTCTTTGATCAAAGACAACTCACTTTACTTCTCTGAGCTTACTAAGACCATTTATGAAAAGCAGACTTCCTTTGATACTCTCCAGAGCTTTTATAATCCTGATATTCCAACTTGTATGATTTTACAATATGGCACAATGGTGTTCTGGTACTCTATTATTGTATAACAATCACCCCCAAATCTTAGTGGTTTAAAATAAGGACTTACCTTTCTCAGGGATTTGCCAACTTGTATCAATGGGGAAAGTTAATCTCTATTCTTGCTAACATCATTTGTATTGGTTTGATGTGCCAATGGACAAATTAAGTTGGAAGAAAGGAAAATGTAAACTGAATTTTGAAGTTATTAAATCATACCCATTATTATAATAATTGATAAAATATATTATTTATTCTTCACTGATAAACAATATAATAACTGATTTGTAACTTGATAAACTGTATAACTCCTATATATCCACAAGAGAGTGATAACTGGGGTTTGGCTTATGACTTCAAGGAATGGCAGAAAGATTGCTGTATAATTAATAGAGTGTTAGAGTTGATTGAAGCTCATTATCTCTTAATTCTTTGAAAATGCAGGATGAGCTAACAGAGTCAAGTAGTCAAAAAGGACAGTGTACCTGACTTCCTCAAGGTTGAGGCTGGGATGAAGAGAGTGGGGGAAACATATGGCAAATTGATGAAATGGGTATAAACAGGGATCTATGTTCCTCATAATGGAAATGTCCTTTCTCAAGAATGGAGGAAACAATGGTAGCAAAATGATGGCTTACTCAATGAATATATGATAAAACTCTATATTAAGAGATTCACATCAATTAGTTTGTTCAAACCTATGAGCACTAATAAGAATATATGAAAGAAATACTTGATGTATGAATAAATGACCAAACAAATGATAAGTAGTAATTTCTCAATATATCTTTGTTGAATTCATGCATTCACATTTTCAAGAGATAAGGAAACCAAGGCATTATAAAGTGAAATACTCAAAGCAGGTGAGTGACAGATGAAATATTTGAAATGAATGCAGATAATTTCAATTCCAAATGCCATGTGCCAATTCCCAAGCTATACTCAGACTGATACATTGCACTAATGTGAAATAATGAAAACTGGAAACGTGGAATGGAGAAATACTAGAAAAAGAAGGTTGTGTCAAGCACTTTTCCAGTGTTATTCAGTAGCATACAATAAAGTAAGTACACATTTCTTGAGAATATTATTTATAATTTCCAATGGTCTTTTAAGGTGGGTGGGCTTAGGGAGTCAGATAGTTGTTTTTGAGGCATAGATGCTTGGGAAGGAATGGATGGATTTGGAAGACATGACACAGAGATAAATCATGGTTGTCCATGAAAGAGAAGTCAGGGACTAAAAGAGACTTAAAGGAGACTAGAATTTGAGATGGGGGCCTCTTGGGTAATAACTGATAAAAAAAAAATCCAGGTGTGCAGTACTAATAGGAGCTTGGGAAAAGAGACAGTGCTGAGGACATCACAAGATAATATGCCATGGAGGTTTAAACCTAAACTGTCTTCATCTTCTCTTTCCTATGTGGATGCTAAAGTAAAGAAAGAGAAAAAAGGAGAGAGTGGTGGAGGGATTGGATAGTGTAAATATAAAGGGAAGTTCAGTGGAGTAGAATAAGGAGGTCGAGCTGGAGGGAAGGGGGACAGGAAAGGGGAGGAAATATGAAATGATTTAACAAAATCACATTATATAAATGTACCACAAAGAATTTCACCATTATTTATATGTACCAATGAAACATGAATAAAAAACAAATGAAAGGAAGATCAATACAGTAAGGAGAACAGGGGGCGAGAGGAGGGTGAGGTTGGAGGATGGGTATTGAAATCAAATTTCACACATATACAATTTTGTCAAAATGAAAACAACTACTTTGTTGTCGCGACCCCTTGCCCGCAAGGAATACGCAACTCGAGAATCTTCTTTCAACAGTTTATTCAGGTCCCTGGATATTTCTTCTTCTTCCTCTCGGGTGCCCCTCCCAGCCTTAATAAAGCATCCCAAGCCCCAATGCAAAGCTGCCGCGTGGAACTTTCTCACAGGGTGGTGAAAAATCATGTGCCAACTTTCCCAGATAAGAAATTGTTTGTCACAGACCACAGCGGAGCCAGCGCCATCTTGTAATGGCGACCATAATCTGCAGAAACGGCAGAAGCGGCTCACCACAGTTCCCCCTTTTCTATTTTATTAAAACAATACAGGCGAGAGTAGAGGTCCTATCCCACTGTGCAGAAGTGGCTGCATAGTATGGCTCAGTCCCAAGGAGGGCCCTTCCCCAGATCTGAGGCCATATCAGCCGACGCCTTTTTTCGTGGGGCGGGGCGTGAACGCGTCTAACCCGCATGCAATAGGACATGCTCTCCTTGAGGTCCTCTTCAAGGATCACTCAAGTGCAGTGCCTTGCCTCGCATCCTGTATCGTGACGATGGTGGACGAAGGGGGATAGCTGAGGCTGAACTGTGGCTGTTTATAACGACAAACAAGTTGACAGCACCCTGAAAGAAAGGCACGAACTTCAAGGCGATAGAAAAGCACTAGTGTGGAAACCCATCTGCGTGCAATGGCAGTAAGACCGGCAGAGTGCAAGGGCTTTCCAACACTAAGAGAATAACAAGGAAAGTCATGTCGATCCCAGTGCAATGTTATAATAACTTGGGGTGTAACGACCATGACAAAGGTTTACTGCTTAAGATGCGCAAGCCAGACTTGAGGCGAGTTGCCATTTTCTAAAGCTGCAAGAGCTTGTATGATCATAGCCTTTTCTTGTGCATGGCGAGTTTTAAGGCGACAGAGAAGCCACAAACAAAGTACAACACCGAAGCAACACATTGCACCAAAAATGCCTACTCCCACCCACTCTTTGAAGAAGGAAAAAGCAGAAGATATCCAATCGGTGAATTGACCCAAAGTCACAGGTTCGACACGGGTACTATTCAAAACAGCAATCTGAGTTAGTTGAGACTGGATCAAGTTTTCTGCTGCCATGGACCAGGTTCCGGATGGATACTCCCCGATGATGTGGGAGGCATTTCTGGAATCATAAAATCTGACAGAGGTTATACATAAATGTGCACGTTGATCAACACAACCCAAATGTACTAGGTCAGACAATTCCTCAACTTGAGCTTGAAGCAGATCTATCCTTTGATTAGCAGCCAGAATCCCAGATAAAATGTGTTGATTAATTCTACTTTGAGATTCAAGTATGGTGGATATTTGTTGAATAACCTGATTAATAGTGGCAGCAGTTTGTACCTGGCTGGCCATGGCTACTCCAGCTGTAACTGCTGCAGCAGCAGATATCGCCACAGCTGTCACCATAGCTGCCGTAATTCCAAAATCTCTACTGGCTCCAATCAGTTCAACAATAGGAAATGACTCTGGATCTGCAGTAACCGGGATCGGGACAAAAGTTGGAATTTTCATAACCACTGCCATAGGCCAGGATCCATTCCAACACTCAGACAAATAACAGGTAATATTAGAGCAATTAAGCATCCCCTGTAATGTATCATTAGCCAAAAGAAACAGGAACGGAGATTGGAGACAGACTGCTGCGGAGGGTAATGTAGCATTAGATAATTGTGAATTATTTGCAGAAATTTTAAGCCTCCTACCTCGCTCTGAGTCTTGGGTACTGCCAGAAACATTAAACAGCCAACTTTGGACTCCTAATATTTCCCTGGGGAAACACAAGCGCGGACTAGACTAGCCCAATCTGAGGGAGTCATGCAAAATCTAGTAAGTCCCTCCACCTGAGTGAGAGTGAAAGCGGCATCTATGCCATAAGTGCGGACAGATTCTGCCAAGGTTTTAATTATCTTAAAGTCTAAAGGCTCATGATATCTTCCCCTGTTATTGTCCTGAAATACAGGGTATGCAAGTCCCATATCTGTATTAACTGTCCTCCAAACTTGTGCATGAAAAGATCTCCCGGAACCTTGGCTCCCCCCCACCTACGGAGGTGGGGCAATCGGCACCATATCTTCTTCTAGATATTCTACCTCCTCCTCCTCAGAGTTTTGTTGACCGATGTTAACTCCCTTCCCCTTCTTACAGTAGGCCTGCATGCCCTGTGTCTCCTTTTTCTTCTTTTTCATTTTTATCTTATGTAGTTGTTGTAACAATATATCAAGGTCCTCAGAACTCTCTGAGTCGCTTGTGTTCTCAGGCGTTTTTAATTCGGTCAAGTCTGGGTAGAGCCTTCTCCTATTTTTATCTTCAGGCTCTTTTGCCTTCTCACTACTGTTACTTTTAATACTCTCTGCCACTTCACTACATGATCCTTCAGATTTTTCCTCATGCAATTGCTCAAGAATAGCTTGACCCTCACTCACAGCTTCCTGGCATTTACCATCTGTAAGGCAACCACGGACCATTTTCCAAAGGGGTATCACCCCACCCTCTAATATGCCCTGCTCAGAAGCAAAGTCAAGATCTTTGCCTAATTTATCCCAACTAGGCACAGTAAGGCTGCCCGAAAATGCAAACCACGGTGCAGCGATATCTATCTTCTGTAAAAATCTCTGTAAAGTACTATGTTTCACTTCCAGTCCCTTGGAACGTAACAGGCCATCTAGGGCCAGGAGAAGCGGACTTGAAGATGCGGCACCCATGACGCAACAACAAAGAAAGCACAAAAAAAAGAAAGCGAAAGTAGGAGCGAAAGTACACAGTGCAGCTGCAATAAAATGTAAGGCTCTCTCTTTCATTACAGAGGAGCTGTCCCGCTTTGGTCGCGGATCCCACTTACTAGGGACTAACCCCGCTTTGATCGCGGATCCCACTTACCTGGGACTAACCCCGCTTTGGTCGCGGATCCCACTTACCTGGGACTAACCGGTGCACCACCCCTGACTGCTGAAAGTTCTGGTTCCCGGGTCTCGGCGCCACTTGTCGCGACCCCTTGCCCGCAAGGAATACGCAACTCGAGAATCTTCTTTCAACAGTTTATTCAGGTCCCTGGATATTTCTTCTTCTCCTTCTCGGGTGCCCCTCCCAGCCTTAATAAAGCATCCCAAGCCCCAATGCAAAGCTGCCGCGTGGAACTTTCTCACAGGGTGGTGAAAAATCATGTGCCAACTTTCCCAGATAAGAAATTGTTTGTCACAGACCACAGCGGAGCCAGCGCCATCTTGTAATGGCGACCATAATCTGCAGAAACGGCAGAAGCGGCTCACCAC
>NW_026693301.1:0-8858 GCF_021218885.2 Marmota monax
CAGAGGTTAAGCACCCCTGGGTTCAGTCCCCAGTAGCAAAGAAAAGAAAGATGGCGGTGAAGAGGCCCAGGTTGGAGAAGCCATGTGGTGATGGCCATGTAGGGTTTCGCATTTGATTTCTCTCCTGAATTGCCTCTTCTTTTCTTTAAAGATTCAACTCGTGTAACTTCACACACACACACACACACACACACTTACATTGGGCAGGGATACCAGGGATTGAATTTAGGGCACTCGACCACTGAGCCACATTGTGTATTTTATTTAGAGACAGGGTCTCACTGAGTTGCTTAGTGCTTCTCTTTTACTGAGGCTGGCTTTGAACTCCCTATCCTCCTGCCTCGGGCTCCTGAACCACTGGGATTATAGGAGTGCGTCACTGTGCCCAGCTTAAATATATATATGTTTTTGTTTTTTTTCCAGTTCTATGGAGTCAACTCAGTGTGGATCAAAGACTAGAACACAAACCCTGCACCTAATAGAAGAACAAATAGGCTCAAATCCTCACCACGTCAGCCTAGACCCTGACGTCCTTAACAAGACTCCTAAAGTGCAAGGAGTAAAATCAAGAATCAATAAATGGGGGCTGGGGATATAGCTCAGTTGGTAGAGTGCTTGCCTCCCATGCACAAGGCTATGGGTTCAATCCCTAGCACTGCAAAAAAAGAAAAAAGAGAGCCAAACTTTGGGCTGGGGATGTGGCTCAAGTGGTAGCGCGCTCACCTGGCATGTGTGCGGGCCGGGTTCGATCCTCAGCACCACATACAAACAAAGATGTTGTGTCCACCGAAAACTAAAAAATAAATATTAAAATTCTCTCTTTCTCTCTCTCTCTTTAAAAAAAAAAAGAATCAATAAATGGGATGGATTCAAATTAAAAAGTCTCTTCTCAGAAAACGAAACAATTAATAACTGGAGGAGAGAACCTACAGATTGGGAGAAAATCTTTACCATGTGCATCTCCGATAAAGCATTAATCTCTAGGATATCTAGGGTAATTGATGAACCCAGCCTAATTCCACCTTAAGATTGGGAGCCGGGCTGGAGATGTGGCTCAAGTGGTAGCGCACTCGCCTGGCAGGCGTGTGGCCCGAGTTCGATCCTCAGCACCACATACAAACAGAGATGTTGTGTCTGCCGCCGAAAACTAAAAAATAAATATTAAAATTCTCTCTCTCTCTCTTTAAAAAAAAGAAAAAGAAAAAAGATTGGGAGCCATCTCATCACAAAGTCATGAAATGTTAATTTCTGTTTTACTATAAATTACTCAATTTCTAAACTTGTCTGGAATGCCTGCCCAGGCCTTGAACTCACCCATGCCTGGCTCCCCCTGACCAGATAACAACCCTCTCTGAAACCTCAGTGGCATCTCATAAATTCTGATGTTGGGATCTAAATTTATTCACTACCTTGAAATGTTAAGCCATGTAGATAATTAACCTACTATCTGCCTTTGTATTATGCTTGTCAAAATCCTGTTATCTGTAAGTTCTCAAGACACCCCCCCTTCACAACTTTCTGTGCTATAAAACTATGCTCCCAGAGAGCTGGGGTACTGTCCTCTAGCCCAGGGTCTTGGGAAGAGATAGTCCTGGCCAATTCCAGTATACACAAATACAAGCTTACTTTAATTTGATTTAAAATTGGAGGAACTGGGGTTATGGCTCAGCAGTAAAGCGCTCACCTCGCACATGCAAGGCCCTGGGATCGATCCTCAGCACCACATATAAAAAAATAAAATAAAGTCATAAAAAAAATTGGAGTCTGTGGTCTTTTCTTTGTGTCATGGTTTAAAATAATCTCAAAAAAACTTAACACCAAAAAAAAAAAAAACAAATAACTCAATCAATAAATGGGCTAAGGAACTGAACAGATACTTCACAGAAGAAATACAATTGATCAACAAATATAGGAAAAAGTGTTCAACATCTCTAGCAATTAGAGAACTGCAAATCAAAACTACTCTAAGATTTCATCTCACCCCTGTCAGAATGGCAGTCATCAAGAATACAGGTAACAGTGGGCTCAGGATGTGGCTCAAGTGGTAGTGTGCTCGTCTGGCATGCGTGAGGCACTGGGTTCGATCCTCAGCACCACATAAAAGAAAATAAAGATCTTGTGTCCACCTAAAACTAAAAAATAAATGTTTAAAAAAAAAAAAGAATACAGGTAACAGTAAGTGTTGGTGAGGATGTGGGGAAAAGGGTACACTCATACACTGCTGGTGGGACTGCAAATTGGTGCAACCACTAAGCATAGAGATTCCTCAGAAAACTGGGAATGGAACCACCATTTGATGCTATCCCACTCCTTGGTTTAGAATTTAAAGTTAAAATGGCAATTCTTTTTTAATATTTATTTTTGAATTGTAGTTGGACACAATACCTTTATTTTATTTATTTATTTTTATGAGGTGCTGAGGATCGAACCCAGGGCCTCACATGTGCTAGGTGAGTGCTCTACACCGAGCCACAACCTCAGCCCCTCAAAATGGCAATTCTTATACAATGTAAAATTGTTCTTTGGTTCCCATTTTTTCGTGGACAACGTACCCTGTCAGAGACTGATGGTCTAGATGTTAGTAACCGTTCTTTAACTTGTAGTCAACTAGGGATGTTTTGGCCCAGTCCCTTTTCTGCTAATGATTTTAGATCCCATGACATTTGTTTATGGGCTTTGAATCATAGCAACAGCCACTTATGATTAATGTGGTTTAGGACTATAAAAGGTGGACTCAAACCCCAGGAGGGTGTCGAGGGTGTAGACTTCTAAGAAACTGATGCGACTCCATTTTTGAAAATAAATAACAGCAGCTTCTATCTCAAGGCCTGTCCTAAGGAAGGGGGCGTGGCCCTTGTCCTTGGAAAGACCCACAGAGCACCCCTAAGCACATACCCACCCTGCTGAGGTGTTTGTCTACAAATAACAGGAGAGATCTGCAGAACCAGGTGTCCCTGACTCAGTCAGGCTAGGTGAGGACCCATAGCAACCTCCCTAGCAGACACCAATCAGCATGAGACAGGGAAATACCTGGGATGCCTGATGACCCCCCAGTAGTTTATGGTGGTTGATAACATGTTGGGAAACCATGTAGTTCAGCACGAACACCCCTCGTGGCCTAAACCAATCAGTTCAAAGGAACCCCCCCTCTTGTACTAACCAATCACCTTTACCCATCTTGTTCCCGCCACTGAATGTGCTAATCAATGTTAAAAGTTGTTGTCTGACTTTCCCGCAGTATGGAATGATTTGCTGTGTGATGCTGTGACGCATAGAGTATCCCCCAAAACCTATAAAATCTCACTGAACAAAGGACCAGGACTCACTCCCTGGGACCGCTGTGTTGGGAACGGTTGTGAGTCCAGGCTCGGAGAGCTGGCAATAAAGTTGTGTGATTGCATCAGATTCGGCTCCTGGAGATCTATTCGGGTCCCACAAATCTGGCATTACATCTGGGGGCTCATCCGGGATCCCCCAGACCCCAGAACCCCCGAACTGGAGAGTCTAACACCGGTGAGTCTTGTTGTTTGTGTGTCTGTTGTCTGCTTTGTTCTGACTACGGCCCGTAGAATCTGTATTCTGGGCTGGCAACTGGCCTTGACATAGGGTCACCAGCCGGGGCTCCTGGGAGACATCCCAGACCCCAATATGAGGGGGATACTCCCCCAATCTGGGGTCGTCAGACCCAATCTGAAGGGGATACTCCCCCAGTCTGGGGTTCAGAGCCAATCTGAGGGGGATACTCCCCCAATCTGTTTGTCTGAGGGGAAAGCCCCAGGTGGCTTGGGACCAGCACCACAGGTCTGAAAAGGGCATCTGTGTCTTTGCGTCGGTCTCTCTGTTAAGTGTGCCAGCATTGTTTTACGTTGGACCGACGCCAGACGAAATGGGACAGACTCAGACTACCCCCCTTTCTTTGCTAGTGTCTCATTTTGATGAGGTTAGGGAAAGGGGCGAAATTTGAGTGTTGTGGTTAAAAAAAAGAAAACTTCGGACCCTGTGTACTTCTGAATGGCCTTCTTTTGGCGTTGGATGGCCACCTAGTGGCACTTTTGACTCAGAAACTATGCTTCTTGTTGAAACCCATTTTTCTCCCAGGTAGCTCTGGACGGGGACCAGGTGCCGTCCATCCTGGTCTGGCAGGATTTAGTCGGAAACCCCCCTTCCTGGCTTGTTCCTTTTTTGCAGAGAAACTCTTCAAAGGTCCTGGCGCTTAGGGAGGCAATGGGCTGTGGCGGCCAGCGCCCCTCGCCCCTCCCTCAGCCCCAGAACCCTTTACCGGATTCTGCCGAGCAGCTTGGACGAGGAACTCCGCCACCGGACCAGCCCCCGCCCCCCTGATGCCCGTCCCATCCCTACCCTGCCCCTGTGTAGGTGGCCGAGGAGAGACCCCGGCACCAGCAGAGGGTCCGGCAGCCTGGAACCCGCGGCTGCACCGGGCGGACTCACGCGCAGCGCCACGGTGTCGCCTCTCGGGCGGCAGGACCCCCGGACGAGGCAGGGATTGGGCCCCTTCACCACCGGCCGTTGTATAACTGGAGAAACCAGAGCGCTAGGTTCCCAGAGAACCCATCAGAGGGACAGCGTCCTCCACCCACCAGGCCACCAGCGATGACCGTCCACAGTGCTCGTACCCTGCAGACCCCGGAGAGGGCGCGTCCAGATGGTCCGGCCCACGACCGATCCGGATACAACCAACACGACACCACCTTTCCCCGGAGCCGCCCAGGCCAGGACCGGGACTCCAGGACCGCCAAGCAGGGAGAGGCTCGGGCCCACGCCACACCCTAATGGCCGGCTCCCAGCGGCAGCTGGAAAACCTTCCCACTTGGCCCAGGTATAGAGGGACCTCAGCCGGGTGTTCAGAGAGGTTACTGGAGGCCTTTAGACAGTCCAGAAACGGAAGGAAACCGAGGGGCAGAGTGGTGGCCTTTGTGAAACAGTCAGCGCCGGACATTGGAAGAGAGTTACAGAAGCTGCAGGATTGGGAAGGGAAGACCTTGCAGGCCTTGCTAGCCATGGCCCAGAAAGTGTACGACAACCGGGACTCGCCAGAAGACAGACAAGTGACGGGGACCCGGGAGTCCTGGTAACAGCGACCAGCGGCAGTGCTCCCCCAGGACTCGAGGACCGCCAGGGGGTAAGAGGAGCCCTCCTAGAGGGAGTCGGGATCTGCCAAAGAACCAAGGAATAGGGCACTGGCTCAAGGACTGTCCCAAAAAGTTTAGGGGCCAAGGAGAAGGGGGCCACCCTCGCCCAGTTCTAACTATGAACAACCCAGATAGTGACTAGGGGGACGGGGTTCAGCTCCCCTTCTCGAACCCAGGGTGACTCTTAAGGTGGAGGGGACTCAGATAGACTTTCTGGTGGACCCTGGAGCTCAGCCTTCAGTCCTATTGAAACCCCAGAGAAAGTTATCAGGAAAGACATCCTGGGTACAGGGAGCGACTGGAAGGAGCCAATATTCACGGACTACAGGAAGGACAGTGGACCTGGGCGTGGGCCAGGTATCCCACTCATTCATGGTGATTCCAGAATGTCCTTACCCCTTACTGGGAAGAGACTTGCTTACTGAAATTGGGGCTCAGATTCACTTCCAACCTGAGGGCATCTCAGTATCAGACTCTGGAGGGCGCCCCATCCAGGTATTAACTCTTGCCCTGGAGGATGAATACCGGCCTCTCGAGCAGCCGGCACCCATAGATGACAGGCTGCAGTCCTACCCTGGGCCTTGGGTGGAGACCTCGGGATGGGACTACAAGAGCAGAGGCCTGCGATCTTTACTGAGTCAAAACCTGGCGCAGACCCGTCAGGGTTCGACAGGACCCCATGTCCATGGTAGCCAGAGTGGGGATGACACCCCACATCCGGCGTCTGTTGGAATTGGAGGTGCTGAGGCCCTGCCAGTTGGCCTGGAACACTCCTTGGGGGAAGTGGATTTCACTGAGGTAAAACCAGGAAAATGTGGTTATGAATATCTGTTAGTTTTTACAGACTCTTTCAGGATGGTTGAAGCATTTCCCGCCAAGCATGAGACAGCACTGATGGTGGCGAAGAAGCTGCTGGAAGACATGCTGCCCAGGTGTGGCCTCCCAGTGATGACAGGGTCAGACAACGGACCAGCTTTTGTTTCCAAGGTAATTCAGAGCTTGGCTAATGTTTTGGGGACCGGTTGGAAACTACATTGCGCATATAGACCCCAAAGTTCAGGACATTAGAGAGGATGAATAGGCTCTAAAAGAGACCCTACCTAAATTGTCCATGGAGACTGGCGGTGACCGGGTGGCTCTCCTTCCCTATGCCCTGAGAGAGTACGGAACTCTCCATATAGAATAGGACTCGCCCCTTTTGAAATCATGTTTGGAATAGCGTCCCTTTGATTCCTAATTTGCAGTCTGACTTGCTAACTGAATTTGATGATCACCAGCTTTTACAATCCCTCAGGGCCCTGCAGCAGGCCCACCAAGATGTGTGGCCACGACTGAAGGCCCTCTGTGAGGCTGGACCACCTCTGGATCCTCACCACTTCAGGCCAGGAGACTGGGTGTTGGTCGAGAGGCATCGGCGAGGAAACCTGGAACCACGCTGGAAAGGACCCTACATAGGGGTGCTGACCGCTCCCACTGCCCTCAAGGTCGAGGGGATCGAAGCTTGGATCCATTACACCCACGCCAGGCCTTCGGACCCCCGTACTGTGGTGAGGGACTTTATTCCAGATCAGCCAGAGTGGCAAGTGGCCCAAAATAAGGAAGATCCCTTTAAGCTTAAGCTTAAATGTAGGGAACAATAGGTCAGGGTGCTGTATGCCAACTGCTTGACTTCCAGCAGGGGCTGTTAGCTGTAGGTTTTTGTCACCACGTTATTCTTTTTCGAAAATGATGGTCATGTTTTTTATAGGAGAGATGCATTTTGGTGAGACTTTAACGCAGAATCAGAACCCACATCAGCCCTATAACTGAACTTGGCTAATAATTAACACGGGAACTGGGGATGCTCTCAACTCCACCTCCCTGGGAAGCCCTAGAGGTCAAGGCTGCCAACGTTACAGTTGGATCTAGGCCGATTGGCCATAGGTAGCTGGGACATTAGAGATTGGAGCTGGGCTTAAAGGCCAGCCAGAATGCGGTCCCACGAGGGGAGATGCACCTGCCCCCAGTCAAGTCAAGAGGCCCTGGATGTGGGCACCGACTGAATAGGGCAGACTTACAGGGCACGCCCTTCTACGTGTGCCCCGGAGGTGGAAGGAGTAGCTCACAAGTTCATAAATGTGGGGGAATAGACCAGTTTTACTGCCAGACATGGGGTTGTGAGAGTATGGGGGTCAATAGCCTGGCCCCCACCTGTAATGGATGATCTTATCTCAGTCAAACGGGGTGTACTCCCCCGAAAAAGCTTACACCCTAGGTTCGGGGCCTGCGCCTCATTTTTATGCAACCCAGTTTCTGTTCAGGTTACAGAGGCTGGAGAAGAGTTCAGTCAGTGGGAGGCTGGGCGCACCGGGGGCTTGAGGTTGTACCAATCGGGGTATGATCAGGGATGACTGTTTACTTTAAGATTGCTTGTCACACCCACATATGTGAAACCCGTGGGTCCGATGCAGTGTTAGCACCCCTGAAACCTACTGAACCCCCAGTCATTCAGTCTGTAACACCGAGAGCCTCAGTCACTACCAACTGCAGGCCATCAGCTCCCCAGCTCCCCCGGAAGTGCAGGGACACACCCTTTTTGGCCTCTTGAAGGGTCAGTCCGCCTACTTAATGAAGCCAAGCCTTAAATGACCACTGACTGCTGGTTTGGTCACACTGCTAGACCTCCCTTTCATGAGGGGATAGCAGCCACTGGGAACTATACCAAGAGTAGCAGGATTTCCCGTGTAGGTGGACCCCCTCCACCTCCTGCCTAACACTTCAACAGATAACGGGTCAAGGCACTTGTGTTACGGGACGGAGGAGCCAATCCCTTCCCCACTGTGAAACAATACCCTTTTGGGAGCCCACGTTTCATCGCCCCAGTACTTGGTTCCACCTGAAAACATATGGTGGGCTTGCTTGACCCCAGTGGTGGGTCTCACTCCCTGCATCCACACCCAAGTCCTGAACCAAACTAAGTCCCTTTGCGTACCGGTGTAGGTAGTGCCTAAGAGAACTCTTCACTCTAATGATGAAGTTCTGCTAGCCCACGAGGAAGGGCTTCCCAGAACACTCAGAGCCAATAACTGTAGTTCCCACCACAATTGGAACACTGCTGGGTCTAGCCAGAGTAGGGACAGGAGTAGCTTCCATGATCACCCCCAAGCAGTCCTACAACGGCTTACGAGAAGCGGTGGACTTAGGCATTCAAGAGCTGGGAAAATCCATGGCCCATTTGCAAGAGACCCTAACTTCCCTATCGGAAGATGTACTCCAAAATCGGAGAGGGTTGGACCTGGTGTTTGGGCACCAAGGGGGACTATATGCTGCCTTAAAAGAGGAATGTTGCTTCTCTGTTGACCATTCCCTAACAAAAGTTCAAGAAGGACTAGCTAAGAGGAAGGGAGAAAGAGAAGAATCTCAGGGATGGTTTGAGTCACTGTAAACAGGACCCCCTGGTTGGCAACCCTAGTGTCCCCCTTAATAGGGCCACTCGTGATATTACTTCTAGTCTTGACCTTTGGCCCATGTATTCTTAACAAGCTAGTGGCTTTCGTCAAGGACAGAGTAGACACAGTTCAGATGATGGTTCTGCGTACCCACTCTCAAGCCCTAGACCCAGAAGGAGAATCCTGCCGAGATGTAGGGCCTGCCCAAATTGATCCCCAACTGAGGGAACCATGATTGGTCCCCAAGTTTTCAGACAAAGGGGGGATGAGAAACTGATGT
>NW_026693302.1:0-62059 GCF_021218885.2 Marmota monax
CAGGTCTAGTGTTAAGTTTAGGTTTTGGTTAGGGTCAATTTTAAAGCTAAGATTAGTGTTAGTGACAGGACCTGTCTTTGGATTAGGGTTAGGGTTAAATTTAGAGCTAAATTAGGATTGGTTAGTTCTAGAAGTAGGGTTCATGTTTCTGTTAGGTTAAGGGTTATCATTAGGGCTAGGGCTAGGTTTTGTTTAGCTCTTGGTTGAGAGATATGGCTAGATTTAGGATTGGGTTTATGTCTAGGGCTAGTGTTAGGGTTTGGTTTATGTATAGGTTTATGTGTAGGGCTAGTGTTAGGGTTTGGTTTATGGTTAGGGTCAGAATAAGGGTCAGGATCAGGGTTAGTGTTTGGGTTATGTTTATAACTAGAATGATGGTCAGGGCTAGGACTAGTTATAGTTAGGATTTGTGTTTGTCTAAGGATTAGGGTTAGGACTATGGTTAGCATTAGGTTTAGGGTTTGGCTTAGGGTAAGGGATAGGATTGGTGCTGGGGTTAGGGCTAATATTAGGGTTAGGTTTAGGTATAGGATTATTGCTAGTACTAATATTAGGGTTCACTTTAGGGTTAGAGTCAGGTTTAGACCTACAGTTACAGTTAGGGTCAGAATAAGTGTCAGGTTTGGGTTATGGTTAGAGCTAGAATGAGGGCTAGGGTTAGGAGTAGTAATAGGGTTAGGGTTTGGGTTAAACTAAGGATTAGGGTTAAGACTAGTGTTAGCATTAGGGTTAGGGTTAACTTAGGGTAAGGTATAGGGTTAGAGCTAGGGTTAAGGCTATGTTTAGGGTTAGGGTTAGGGCTAGTGTTAGGGTTAGATTTAGGGTTAAAGCTAGGGATAAGTCTCAGTTTAGGTTTTGGTTAGAGTTAAGGCTAGGTTTAAAGTCACGGCCAATGTATGGACTAGTGTTACTATTTGGGCTAGTTATAGGATTAGGGTTAGGACTAGGTCTCTAGTTAGGGTTAGGTTAGGGTTAGGTTGATGTTTAGAGCTAGGGTTAGTGTAAGGGTCAAATTCAAGGTCAGGGTAAGTTTTAGGGTTAGGTTTTTGACTCAAATTATGGCTAGGTTTAGGGCTAGGTGTAGGGTTAGGTTTTGGTTTAGGTTAAGTTTTAAAGTTAGGGCTATGGCTCGGTTTTGTTTTAAAGCTAGGACTATGGTTAGGACTAGTTTTAGGATTAGTGTTAGGTTTAGGGCTTGTGTAGCGTTAGTTTTAGACTGAGTGTTAGAGTTAGATTTAGAGTTAGGATTAGATCTAGGATTGGGTCTAGGGCTAAGGATAGGGCTAATGTTAGGTCTAGGTTTATGGCTAGCATTAAGGTTAATGTAAGAGATAGGGTCAGAGCTAGGGATAGGGCTAGGGTGAAAGTGAGAGTTAGTCTTAGGGCTGGGCTTAAGGTTTGGGTTAGGTATAGGGCTTAATTGGGGCTATAAATAGGGCTAGGTTTATGATTATGTTTAGGCCTTGAGTTAGTTTTAGGCTTAGAGTTAGGTTTAGTGTAAGTGATGGGGTTAGAGCTAGGTTTAGGGCTGGAGCAAATTATAGAATTAGGGTTAGGCATAGGGTTTCATTAGAGTTGTGATTCAGGCTAGGTTTAGGGCTAGCATGAGGGCTAGGGTATTAGGGATAGGGCTAGAATTAGTGTTAGGGTGAATGTCAGGTCTAGAGTTACGGTTAGGGAGAGTTTTAGTGTTAGGTTTATGGCTATGTTTAGTACAAGAGTTAGGTTTATGGTAAGGGTCAAATTTAGAGCTAGGAGTATTATTAGGGTGAGTGGCAGGTTTAGGGTTTTGTTTAGGTTAGGGTTTAGGTTTGGGCTGGAATTAGCATTAGGGTTTGAATTAGGCTAATGAGAGGGTTAGGTTTAGGGTTCAGGTTAAGTTAGCATAATGGATAGGTTTATGGTTAGGGATAGGGTTAGATTTAGGCCTAGAGTTAACGTTAGAATTAGGGTTATGTTTAGAGTAATTGATAGGGCTAGGGTTAGGGCTATGGTTAATGTATAAACTAGTGTTACAACTTTGCTAGTTTTAGGGTTAGGGTTAGGGCTAGGACTAGTGTTATTGTTAGGTTTATGGTTAGTGTGATGTTTAAAGCAAGGGTTATTTTTAGGGTCAGTGTGAGGGTAAGGGTTAGTTTTAGGGTTATGTTTAGGATTCAAATTAAGGCTAAAATTAGAGCTAGGTGTAGGGTTAGGCTTTGGTTTAGGTTAAGGGTTAGGGTTAGGGCTTTGGCTCGGTTTTGTTTTAGGGCTAGGGCTAGCGTTAGGGCTCGATTTTGGTTTAGCATCAGGGTTAGAGCTAGTGTTAGCGTGAGGTTTAGGCTTAGGGTTAGGGTTAGATTTAGAGTTAGGGTTAGATCTAGGGTTAGGGCTAGGGCTAGAGTTTAGGCTAGGGTTAAGGTTATGTAAGGATTATGGTTAGAACTAGTGATATGGCTAGGGTGAGAATTAGAGTTAAAGCTTTAGGGTTAGGGTTAAGTTTAGGGCTAAATTAGTGCTAGGATTAGGGGTAGGTTTAGTCTTAGCATTAGGCCTAAGGTTTGGGCTAGGGTTAGAGTTAGCATTGGGGTTAGAGTTAAGTTTAAGGGAATGGGTGGGGTTATAGCTAGGTTTAGGTGTAGGGTTAGTGTTAGAGATAGGCCCTGGTTTGGGCTAGGATTAGGGTTAACATTGGGGTTAGGGTTATGTTTAGGGGAATGGGTGGTGTTATAGCTAGGTTTAGGGCTAGGGTTACGATTAAAATTAGGATTTGGCCTAGGGTTATGGTTCATTTAGGATTCAGGCTAGGATTAGGGCTAGGATGAGGGATAGGTTTTTGATAGGGTTAGGGCTAGGACTTAGGCTAGGGCTAATATCAGGTCTAGGGTTATGGTTAAGGATAATTTTAGGTTTAGGTTATGGCTAAGTCTAGTGTAAGTGTTAGTTTTAGGTTAAAGGTCAGTTTTAGAGCTAGGGTTATTTTTATGGTTAGAGTCAGGGTTAGCATTTGGTTTAGGTTAAGTTTTAGGTTTAGGGCTCAAATTAGTGTTAGGGTTAGGTTCAGAGTTAGGTTAATGGATAGGGTTTAGTTTAGGTTTCAGTTAAGTTTTAGGGTAATGGATGGGTTTGTTTTAGTGAACTGGTTAGGGTAAGCATTAGGGTTAGGGTCATGTTTAGTGTAATGCATAGATTTAGAACTAATGTTAGGGCTAGGTTATGGTTTGGATTAAGTCTAGGATTAGGGTTAGGTTTAGAGATACGGCTATGGTTCAGTTTAGGGTAAATATTAGGGATAGGGTAAGTGTTAGGTTTAGGGCTAGGGTTATGGTTACGTTAGGGTAAGGTTTAAGTGTTTGAATTAGGGTTAGGGCTAGGACGAGCGTTAGGTTTAAGTTTATGTCTAGGTTTACATTTATGGTTAGAGTTAGGTTCAGTGTTAGAGATAGGGTTTTAATTAGGGTTAGAGTTAGGGTTAGGGTAAGGTATATGGTTAGAGCTAATGTTTGGGCTAGGGTTAATGTTAGGATTAGGGCTAGGCTTAGGGTTAGGGTTTAGGGTAGGGCTAGGGTTATGTTTAGTGTAAGGGTTAGGCTTTGAGCTAGGGTTAGGTCTAAGGCGAGGGTGAGGTTTATGGTTAGGTTTAGGGCTAGGGTTAGGCTTAGGTTTATGCTTAGAGGTAAGTATAGGCCTAGGTTTAGGGCTAGGTTTTCTGTTAGGTTTAGGGCTATGGTTAGTACTATGGGTAATATAAGAGCAAGGGTTGTGTTTAGGACTAATTTTATGGTTAGGGTTATGTCTAGGTCTAGTTTAAAGGTAGGTTTAGTGTTAGAATCAGGGTCAGTGTTTGAGATAGGGTTAGGGTTAGGGTTAGAGCCAGAATTAGGACTAGGTTTAGGTCTAGGGATAGGGTAAGTGTTTGGTTTATGTTAAAGGTTATTGTTAGGGGTAGTGCTAGGTTTTTGTTTAGGTCAAGGGCTATAGTTTTAGCTATTTTTAGGATTAGTTTTGGATCTAGGTCTAGTGTGAGGCTTAAGTATAGGTATAAGATTACTGGTAGGTCTAGTGTTAGGGTTTGGTTTAGGTATAGGTTAAGGTTTAGACCCAGGGTTACTGTTAGGATCAGATGAGAGTCAAGGTTAGGATTAGAGCTAGAATGAGGGTTAGGGTTAAGACTAGTAATACAGTAGGAGTTTAAGTTAGGCTAAGGATGAGGGTTAGGACTATGGTTAGCATTTGGGTTAGGGTTTGGCTTAGGTTAAAGTTTAGGTTAGAGCTAGAGTTAGGGTTAGTGTTAGGGTTAGGGCTAGTGTTAGGTTTAAGATTAGGGTTAAAGGTAGGGTTAAAGCTCGGATTAGGGGTAGGATTTGTGTTAGAGTTAAGGCTAGGTTTAGAACAACTACTAATGTACTAACTTGGGATATGATTAAGGCTAGTCTTAATATTAGGGTTAAGGATAGGCCTAGTGTTAATTTCATGTTAGGGTTTTGTTTAGAGATAGGATTAGTGTTAATGTCAGCTTCAGGTTCAGGGTTAATTTTAGAGTTAGGATTAGGGCTAGGTGTAGGGTTAGGGTTTGGTTTAGGTTAAGGGTTAGTGTGAGGGTTATGGCTTGGTTTTGTTTTATGTCTAGTTCTAGGAATAGGGCAAATTTTAGGATTAGTGTTATGGTTAGTGGTAGTGTTAGGGTTTAGTTTAGGCTTATGTTTACATTTAAATTAAGAGTTAGGTTTAGATTTAGAGTTAGGTTTAGATATAGGTTCCCAGTCACAGCTAAGTTTTGGGTTAGGTTAAGGGTAAGGGTTAGGACTCTAATTAGCATTAGGGTTAGGGTTACGGTTAGGGTAATGTATATGGTAAGGTTTAGGGTTCAGGTTAGGTTTAGTGTAATGGATAAAGTTAGGGTTAGAGATAGGGGTCAGGGCTATCCTAGGGTTAGCATTAGGGTTAGGGTTATGGTTAGGGAATGGATGTGGTTAGAGCTGGGTTAGGGCTAGAATTATGGTTAGGATTAAGGCTAGGGTGAGGTTTAGGTTTAGGGCAAGTTTTAGTGTTAGGGTTATGTTTAGGGTAATGGTTAAGTCTAGGGTTAGGGTTAGGGTTAAAACAAAGCATAGAGCTCAAATTGGGGCTAGGTTTTGGGTTAGGCTAGGCCTAGGATTAGGGCTAACACTAATGTAAGAAGTAGGGTTATGTTTAGGGCTACTTTTAGGGTTAGGGTTAGGGCTATGTCTAGTTTTAAGATTATGTATATTTTTAGGGGGATCTGAGAGCTAGAGTTAGTGTTAGGGTCAGAGTCAGTGTCAAGGTTAGTTTTAGGGTTAGGACATGACTGGAATTAGGGCTAGGGTTAGAGATAGGTGTAGGTTAGGTTTTGGTTTAGGTTAAGGGTTACAGTTAGGCCTGTGGCTCAGTTTTGATTAGGGATTGGACTAGGTTAGGGCTAGATTTAGGATTACTGCTAGTTTTAGGGCAAGTTTCAGTGGGAGGTTTACACTTAGGGTTAGGGTTAGATTTAGAGATATTGTTAGATCTAGGGTTAGTAGTAGGGCTACGATTAGGGTTAAGGTTAGAGCAAGTGTTAGGGTTATGGTGACAGATAGGGTTAGAACTTGGAATAGAGCTAGGGAGACAGAGTTAGTCTTAGAGCTAGTGTTGGGGTTAGGGTTAGGACTAAATTAGGGCTAGGATAATATCTAGGTTAGTGAAAGAGTTAAGTCTAGGGTTAGGGTGTGGGTTAGATTTAGGGGAAGGGATGGGGTTATATCTACGTTCAGAAATAGGGCAAGGGATAAAATTAGGAATAGGGCTAGAGTTAAGGTTTATGTTAGGATCAAGGCTAGGTTTAGGGTTAGGTTGTGGGCTAGCAATTTTGTTAGGGTTATGGCAAGAATTAGGACAAGTCGAATATCAGATCTAGGATTATGGTTAGGGATAGTTTTCAGGTAAGGTTTATGGCTATGTCTAGTGTCAGAATTAGGTTTAGAGTAAGGTTCAAGTATAGATCTAGGGGTATTATAATGGTCAGGGTCAGGTTTTGGGTTAGATTGAGGTTTAGGGTTATGGCTCACATTACCGTTATGGTTACAGTTAACTTTATGGTAATGGATAGGATTAGTTTCAGGCTTCAGGTTAGGTTTAGGTTTATAAATAGGGTTAGGGTTAGACTTAGGGTTAACATTAGTTTTATGGTTATAATTAGGGTAATGGATAGGGTTAGAGCTATAGTTAGGGCTAGGATTATGTTTAGGATTAGGGTAGAGTTAGGGTTAGGGTTAGCATTAAATGTAGGGTTAGGGTTAGGTTTTAATTTAGGGTACTGGTTAGGGTTTGAGCTAGGATTAGGACTACGGCGAGGTTTAGGTTTACGGCTAGGTCTAGGGTTAGATTTACGGTTATGGTTAGAGTATTTTAGGATTAGGGCTAGGGTTATCATGATGTTTATGGCTAGGGTTAGGGTAATGGGTGGTGTTAGAGCTAGGGTTAAGGCTAGGGTTAAATTTAGGAATAGGGCTACAGTCAGGGTTAGGCTTAGGCTTAGGCTTAGGGGTTTCTTATGGTTAGAGTAAGGGTTAGGTTAGGGATTGATTAAGTGTTAGGGCTAGATTGAGGGTTTAGGTTAGAATCAGACAAGGGATAGAAGTGGTGTTAGGGTTAGGGCTAGTGTTAGCATTATGCTTAGGGTTATGGTTAGGATAATGGATAGATTTAGAACTATGGTTTGGGCTATGATTATGGTTAGGATTAGGGCTAGGATTATGGTTAGGGTTTGGGCAAGAGTTTGTTTAGGGTTAGGTTTAGGGTTTGTGCTAGAGTTAGAGCTAGGGCTAGAACGAGTGTTAGGTTCAGTGTTAGATCTAGGAATAGGATTATGGTAGGTTTAGGGTTAGGGCTAGGGTTAACATTAGGGTTAGGATAAGCGTTAAGGTAATGGATATGGTTAGAGGTAGGTTTGGGTTCATGGTTAGGGATAGGGTTTGAATTAGTTTTAGGGTTAAGGTTAAGGTATGGTTAGGTTTAGGTTTATGGTTAGTGTTAGGGTTTGAGCTAGGGTTACAGTTATGGTGAGTGTTAGGTTTACAGTTTGGTCTAGGGTTATTTTTTTGTTTGTTTAGGGTTATGGTTAGGGTTAAGGTTATGGCTAGAGTTATCAATTAGTGGTAGGGTTAGGGTTATGGTAATGATAGGCTTAGTATTAGGTTTCATGTTAGATTTCATAAAATGGATTGGATAGAATTAGAGACAGCATTAAGTATAGGCTTAGGGTTAGCATTAGGTTTAGGGTTATGCTTATGATAGTGGATAGAGTTAGAGCTAAGTTTAGGGCTAGGGTTATGGTTATGATTAGGGCTAGGGTTACGGTTAGGGTTAGGGTTAAAGCTCACATTAGGGCTAGGTTTTGAGTTAAGTTAGTGCTAGGGTTAGGATTATAGCTAATGTAATTACAAGGGATAAAATTAGGGCTAATTTTAGGGTTAAGATTAGGGCTAGGTTTAGTATTAGGGTTAGGGTGATATTTAGAGCTAGGGTTAGTGTTAGTGTCAGAGTCAGAGTCAGGGTTAGTTTTAGGGTTTGGCTTAAACCTCGAATTAGGTCTAGAGTTAGGGGTAGATTTATGGTTAGGGTTTCGTTAGTTTATGGGTTAGGGTTAGAGCTATGGCTCGGTTTTGTTTTAGCGCTAGGCCTAAGGTTAGGGCTAGTTTTAGGATTAGTGTTAATGTTAGGGCAAGTGTGATGGTTAGGATTAGGATTCGGGGTAGGGTTAGATTTAGAGTTAGATTTTTATCTAAGGTTAGTTCTAGGGCTATGGATAGGGCAAGGGTTAGAACTAGGTTTAGGGTAGGGTTATGGTTATGGTAAGGGATAGGGTTACAACTAGTGATAGGATAGTGTGAGATTTAGAGTTGTTGTTAGGTCTAGTGTTAGGGTTAGGCATAGGGCAAAATTATGGCTAAGATTAGGGCTAGGGTTAGTATTATGGTTAGGGCTAGGGTTAGAGTTAGGGTTAGGATTAAGGCTAGGTTTAGGGCTTGGATAGGACTTGGGTTTTTGTTAGGGTTAGGGCTAGGATCAGTTCTAGGGCTAATGTCAGCTCTAGGGTTACATTTGAGGATAGTTTTAGGATTAGATTTATGGCTAGGTCTAGTGTAAGGTTTAGGTTTAGGGTAAGGTTCAAGTTTAGACCTAGGGAAATTATTAGGGTCAGGATCAGGGTTAGAGTTTGGTTGAGGTTAGGGTTTAGGTTTAGGGTAATTGATAGGGTTAGGGTTAGTGATAGAGTTAGTGTTAGGCCTAGGGTTAGCATTAGGGTAAGGGTAATTGTTATGATAATTGATAGGGTTAGAACTATGTTTAGGGCTAGGTTTATTGTTAGGAATAGGTATTAAGTTAGGGTTAGGATTAGGGTTAGGGTTAGGTTTGGGGAAATTGATAGGGTTTGGGTTAGGGTTAGCATTGGGTTAGTGTTAGGCCTAGGGTTAGCATAAGGGTAAGGGTAAAGATTAGGATAATGGATAATGTTAGAACTAAGGTTAGGGCTAGGGTTATGGTTAGGAATACGTCTTGAGTTAGGGTTTGGGTTAGGGTTAGAACTAGGGTTATGTTTAGCACAAGGGTTAGGTTTTGATCTAGGGTTATGGCTAGGGTGAGGGTTAGGTTTAGAATTAGGTCTAGGGATAAGATTACAGTATGGTTAGGGTTAGCATTAGGATTAGGAGTAGTGTCATCATTAGGGGTAGGGTTAATTTTAGATTAATGAATATGGTTAGATGTAGGTATAGGGTTACAGTTAGTGTTAGATTGAGATTTAGGCTTACATTTAGGACTATGGTTATGTTTAGGTTTATGGTAAGTGTTAGGGTTTGAGCTAGGGTTAGGTCTATGGTGAGTGTGAGGTTTAGGGTTGGGTCTATGGTTAGTTTTCTGGTTAGGTTTAGGATTAGGTTTAGGCCTAGGGTTATCAATACAGTTAGAGTTAGGTTTAGGGTAATGGGTAGATATAGAGGTAGGTTTAGGGATATTATTAAGATTAGGATTAGGACTAGGGTTAGGGTTAGATTTATAGAGAGGCTTAGGTTTATGTTTAGGGTAATGGTTAGGATTTTAGCTAGGGTTAAGTCTAATTGAAGGTTAGATTAGGATTAAGGGTAGTGTTATGGTTAGGATTACACTTAGGGCTAGGTTTAGGCCTAGGATTACCTCTAGGTTTTGTGTTAGGTTTAGGCCTAGGGTTAGGGCTGTGGGATATTGTAAGAGCTAGGGTAATGTTTATGGCTAGTTTTAGAGTTAGGGTTATGGCTAGGTCTAGTGTTAGGTTTAAATATTTGGTTAGGGTCAAGTTTAGAGATAGATTTATTGTGAAAGACCCTGCCTTAGTGTTTGGGTTAGAGTTAGAGTTAGGATTACAGCCGGAATTAAGAAGAGGTTTGGGTCTAGGGGTAGGGTTAGTGTTTCTATTAGGGCTATAGTTAGGGTTAGGTTTTGGATTATGGCTAGGTAAAATTTAGGTTTTGAGCTAAGGTTAGTCCTAGAATGAGGGTTAGGTTTAGTGTTTTTCTAGGGTTAGTGCTATTGTTATGGTCAGAGTTAGGTTTAGGTTTAGGGTTAGGTTTTTGATTAGGGTTAGGGTTATGTTTAGGGTAATAGATTTGGTTAGATGTAAGGTTAGTTTCAGGGTTAATTTTAGCTTTAGGGCTAGATTTACTACTGAGTTTAGGGTAAGGGTTAGGATTTGAGTTAGGGTTAGGGCTACAGCAAGGGTTAGGTTTAGGGTTAGGTCTAGGGTTAGGTTCATGGTTAGGATTAGGGTTTTGGTTAAGGTAGGGCTGGTGTTATCATTAGGGTCAGGGTCTGATTTTGGGTTTGGTTAGGTTAAGATTTAGGGTTAGGGCTCAAATTAGTGTTATGGTTATTATAGGGTTAGTGTAAAGGCTAGGGTTAGGGCTAGGGTTAAGGTTAGGATTATGGTTAGGTTTAGGGACAGGGCTAGGGTTATGTTTAGGACAAGGGTTAGGATTTGAGGTAATGTTAGGACTAAGGTGAGGGCTAGGGTGAGGGTTAAGACAAGGGTTAGGGTTAACGTTTTGCTTAGGGTAGGTTTAGGCTTCAGATTAGGGCTAGATTCTGTGTTATGTTTAGGCCTAGGGTTAATGCTATAGGTAATGTATGATCTAGGGTTCTAATTAGGGTAGCTTTAGTGTTAGGTTTGTGGCTAACTCTAGTGTTAGGTTTAGTTTGTGGTTTAGGGACAGGTTTAGAGCTAGGTTTAGTGTTAATGTTAGGCTCAGTGTTCAGGTTAGAGTTAGGGTTAGGATAAAAGCCAGAATTAAGACTAGGTTTAGATTTAGTGGTAGTGTTAGTGTTTTGTTTAGGTTAAGGGTTATTGTTAGGGCTAGAACTAAGTTTTTTGTTTAAGTCTAGAGCTAGATTTAAACCTAAGGTTTAGGTCTAGGGCTAGATTGAGGCTTTGGTTTAGGTAAAATTTAATGGTAGGGTTAGTTTCAGGGTTCAGTTTAGGTCAAGGGTCAGGTTTAGACCTACAATTAGTGTTAGTGTCAGAATAAGAGTAAAAGTTAGTGTTAGGTTTTGGGTTAGGGTTAGAGATAAAATGAGGGCTTTTTAGGACTAGTACTAGGGTTAGGGTTTGGTTTAGGCTATGGATTAGGTTTAGGATTTGGGTTAGCATTATGGATAAGATGTGTCTTAGGTTAAGGGATAGGGTTAGAGCTAGGTTTAGGGCTAGGTTTAGGGTTAGGGTTAGGGCTAGGTTTATGGTTAGGGTTAGAACTAATCTAGTGTTAGGGCTCAGATTAGGGCTAATTTTGTGTTAGGGTTAGGGCTACGGTTAGGGCTATGGCTAATGTAAGAACTAGGGTTATAATTAGGGTTAGTTTTAGGGTTCAGATTTGGGCTAGGTCTAGTGTTAGCATTAGCTTTAGGTTTAGGGTGATATTTAGAGCTAGGGTTAATGTTTGGATAAGAGTCTGGGTCAGGCTTAATTTTAGGCCTAAGACTCGAATTAGAGCTTGTGTTATGGCTAGTTGTAGGGTTAGGGATTGGTTTAGGTTAAGATGTAGGTTTAGGGCAATGGCTCTGTTTTCTTTTAGGGCTAGAGCAAGTTGTAGGATTAGCGATAATGTTCAGCTAGTGGTAGGGTGAGGTTTAGGCTTAAGTTTTGGGTTAAATTTAGAGTAATGATTAGAACTAGGGTTAGGGCTATGGCTAGGGTTAGAGCTATGGTTAGGGCTAATGGTAAGGTTATGGTAATGGATAGGGTTAGAAATAGAAATAGGGCTAGTGTGAGAGTTAGATTTAGTCTTAGGGCTAGGCTTAGGAGTTCTGTAAGGGTTAGTGCTAAATTAGGGCTGGGATTAGCATTAGCGTTAGTGTTAGGGTTAGGCCTATGGTTAGGGCTAGGGTTAGGGTTAGTGTTAGTGTTAGTGTTATGGTTAGTTTTAGGGGAAAGGATGGGGTTATAGCTAGGTTAACGGCTAGATCGAGGGTTAATATTAGGGATAGGGCTAGGATGAGGTTTCAGGTTAGGATTAAGGCTCAGTTTAGGACTATGATGAGTGCTAGGATTTATATTAGGGTTAGGTCTAGAATTAGGCTAGGGCTAATGTCAGTTCTAGAGTTATGGTTCGGCATAGTGTTAGGGTTAGGTTTATGTCTAGGTCTACTGTAAGGGTTACAGTTTAGGGTAAGTGTCAGGTTTAGAGCTAGGTGTATTATTAGGGTCAGAGGCTAGTTTAGGGTTTGTTTAGGTAACGATTTATGGTTAGGGCTCAAATTAGTGTTATGGTTAGGGTTATGGTTAGAATAATGTATAGGGTTTGGATTAGGATTCAGGTTAGGTTTAGAGTAATAAATAGGGTTAGTGTTAGCAATAGGGTTAGTGTTAGGCCTAGGGTTAGCAGTTGGATTAGGCTTATGTTTAGGGTGATGAATAGGGTTAGTGCTAGAGTTGGGATTTGCATTAAGGTTAGGATTTTGGCTAGGTTTAGGGATAGGCCTAGGGTTAGTGTTAGGGTTAGTTTTAGGGTAAGTGTGAGGGTTTGAGCTAATGTTAGGGCTAGGGTGAGGGTTAGGGTTACAATCAGAGATACAGTAGGTTTAGGTTTAGAGTTAGGGCTTGGGTGAGCATTAGGATCAGGGTTATGTTTAAGGTAATGGATAGAGGTTGAGCTGGGATTTGGGCTATGGTTACAGTTAGGATTAGGTCTATGGTTAGGGTTAGGGTTAGGGTTAGTGTTAGCGTTGGGGCTAGGTTTACGTTTAGAGTAAGGGTTAGAGTTTGAGCTAGGGTTAGGGCTAGGGCAAGCGTTAGAGTTAAGAATAGTGCTAGGGCTAGTGTTAGGGTTACACTTAGGGCTAGGTTTAGGGCTAGGTTTAGTGCTAGGTTTTGTTTGAGGTTTATGGCTAGCATTAGGGCTATGAGTAATTTAAGAGCTAGGGTTATGTTTATGACTAGTTTAGGGTTAGGTAATGGATAAGTCTAGTGTTATGGTTAGGTTTGGGGTTAGGATAAAGTTTAGAGCTAGGGTTTGTGTTAGGGTAAGGGTCAGTGTTTGTGTTAGCATTTGGTTTAGGGTTAGGGCCAGAATTAGAACTAGAGTTAAGTCTAGAGGTAGGGTTAGTCTTTGTGTTAGATTAATGGTTATTGTTAGGGCTAGGGCTAGGTTTTTGTTTAGGGCTAGGGCTAGAGTTATGGCTATACTTAGGATTAAGTTTAGGTCTAGTGCTAGTGTTACGGTTAGGTTTACGTATAAGTTTAATGGTAGGGCTAGTGTTAGGGTTTGGTTTAGGTTTTGGGTCAGGCTTAGACCTAGGGTAAGTGTTAGGGTCAGAATAAGGGTCAGGGATATGCTTAGGGCTTGGGTTAAGGTTAGAGATAGATTGAGGACCTAGGGTTAAAACTAGTAATAGATTTAGGGTTTAGGGTAAGCTAAGGATTAGGGTTAGGACTAGGGTAACGTTACGGTGAGCGTTTGGCTTAGGGTAACTGATAGGTTTAGAGTTAGAGTTAGGGTTATGTTTAGGGCTAGGGTTAGGGTTATAGTTAGGGTTAATTCTAGGCTAGGGCTCATATTAGGGCTAGGTTTTTGTTAGGATTAGGGCTATGGCTAATGTAATTACTGGCATTACAATTAGGGCTAGTTATAGGGTTAGGTTTAGGGCTAGGTCTAGTGTTTGGGTTAGGTTTAGGGTTAGGGTGATGTTTGAACTAGGGTTAGTTTTACGGTCAGAGTCACAGTATTAACTGTAGGGTTAGGGTTAGGACTCTAAATAGGGCCAGGGTTAGGGCTAGGTTTATCATTAGGATTTGGTTTAGGTTATGGTTTAGGATTAGGGCTAGAGCTCAGTTTAGTTTGAGGGCTATGGCTAAGGTTTAGCTAGTTTTTAAATTACCATTAGGGTAGGGACTAGTATTTCGTGAGTTTTAGGTTTAGGGTTAGATTTAGAGTTAGTGTTAGATCTAGGTTTAGGGCTAGGGTTACTTTTAGGGCTCTATTTGGGCTAGAGTTAGCGCTATGCTTTGGATTATGGCAAGGGATAGTGTTAGAACTAGGGATAGGAATAGAGCGAGAGTTGGAGTTAGTCTTAGGGTTAGGGATATGGTTAGGTTTAGGGTTAGGGCTAAGATTAGAGCTAGGGTTAGTATTAGGGCTAGGCCTTGGTTTGGGGCTAGAATTAGGAATAGGATGAGAGTATGATATGATGTTGTATTTAAGTTTAGGGCTAGGGAACCTGTTTAATTTAGGGTTATGACTAGTGCTAGGATTAGGGTTAGGATTAAGGCTATGTTTAGGGACAATATTAAGGCTATGATTTTTGTTAGAGTTAGGGCTAGCATTAGGGCTAGGGCTAATGTTAGAACCAGGGTTATTATTGTTAGGGATAGTTTAAGGGTTAGGTTTGTGGCTAGGTATAGCATAAAGGTTAGGTTGAGGGAAAGGGTCAGTTTTAGAGGTAGGGTATTATTAGGGTCATGGTCAATGTTTAGATTTGTTTAGGTAAAGGTTTAAGGTTAGCAATAAATTAGGGGTAGGATCAGGTCTGTGATTAGTGTAAAGTTTAAGTCTAGGGTTCGAGTTAGGGTTAGACATAGGGGAAGGGATGTGGTTATAGCTAGGTTCAGAACTAGGGCTAGGGATAAAATTAGGTTTAGGGCTAGGATGAGGGCTAACACTAAAGCTAACTGTAACCCTAACACTAACCCTAAACCTAACTCTAAACCTTACACAAACAATAATCCTAAACTTAACCATAACCCTAATTGTAACACTAACACTAAGCCTGACACTAACCCTAAATGTAACCCTAACACAAAGCCTAATCCTAAACGTAACACAAACCCTAACAGTAACCCTAACTCTAAACATAACACTAACCCTAAACCTAACCCTATCGGTAACCAAATCTCTAACCCTATCCCTATTTTATCATTAACATTAACACTAACTCTATCTCGATCCCTAAACCGAAACCCAACCCTGACCCTAACCCTCAAAATAACCCTAAACTTAACCTAACCCTAAACCTAAACCTAACACTAAACTTAGCCTGAACCATAACACTAAACCTGAACCTAACCCTAACACAAACCCTATAACTAACCCTAACACAAACCCTAAACCTAACACTAACTGTAAACCTAACCCTAATCATAACAATAACCCTAAACTAACACTAACACTAAACCTTACCCTAACCCTAAACCTATTACAAGCATGAAACCTAATCCTAACCCTAACACTAACCTGAAACCTATCCCTAACCTTAACACTAATCCTAAACCTAACCATAACCTTAACACTAACCCTAACCTAACCCTAACACTAACCCTATCACTAACCCTAGTGCAAACCCATACACTAACACTAACCCTAAACCTAACACACACCGTAACCCTAACCCTAACCCTAAAACTAACCCCAATCCTAACTTTACTCCTAATTCTAACACTAACCCTAACCCTAAACCTAACCCTAACCCTAACCCTATCACTAACTGTATTCCAAACCTTAACCCTAACTCTAACACGAACCTGAAGTCTAACCCTAACACTAAGACTAACACTTACCCTAACACTAACACTAAACGTAACACTTACCCTAAAACCTAAAAATAAACCTAAACTGAAACCTAATCCTATCACTAATTCTAACCCTAACCATAACCCCAAACCTAACACTAACTCTAACCCAAACAGTAACACTAAACCTAACTCTACCCCTAACCCTACCACTAAAATTAACTTCAATTCTAAACATAAACATAATCCTAACATTAAACCTAAACCTAATTCTAACCCTAAATATAACCGTAATCTTATTCATAACCCTAACACTAACCTAAACTTTAAACCCTAACACAAACCCTAACCCTACCCCTAACCCTAACACTAACACTAACTATATCTCTAAACCTTACCGTAATCCTAACACTAAACCTAACCCTAATTCTAACCCTAAATATAACCCTAATCCTATCTGTAACCCTAACCCTAACCCTAACAAAACCCTGCAGCTTAACTTAAACCTAACACAAATCATAAGCCTAACCCTAACACTAACACTAACTCTAAATCTAAACCTTACCTAACCCTATTTATAACCCTAAATATAAGTTTAATCCTATTCATAACCCTAACACTTACCCTAACAGAAACCCTAACCCTAACCCTATCTAACCCTAATTCTAACACCAACCTAATACTAACCCTAACACTAACCCTAAACCTAACCTTTACCCTAACATTAACCCTAACCATAATCCTTACACTTACATTAACCATAAACCTAATTCTAAACTTAACCATAACCCTAACCCTAACACTAACATTAACACTAATACTAACTATAAATCTATCCCTAAACCTAACAGTATAATTAACCCTAACCCAATGTTACACAAACCTAACCCTAACCCTAATTCTAACCCTAACACTAACAACCTAACGCAAACCCTATTACAAACTCTAACACTAACACTAACACTAAACCTAATCTTAACCCTTACCATTACCCTAACACTAACCCTAAACTTAATAGTAACCATAAACTTAAAAATAACCCTAACCCTAACCCTTATCCTAACCCTAAACTTTACCCTAACTATAAACCTAAACCTAAAACTAACCATCACACTAACTCTAACACAAAACTTACCACTAACATTAACCTTAACCCTATCCTAATCGTAACTGTAACACTAACCCTAACAATAACCCTAAACATAATCCTAACTCAAACCCTAAATCTAACCCTAAAACTAACCCTAACCTTAACCCTAACATGAACACTAACCATAAACCTAACCCTAACCCTTACCCTAACCTAAACCTAACCCTGCCCCTATGCCAAAATTTAACATTAACATTAACTATAACGCCAGCCATATCCCTTACTGTAATCCTAACACAAACCTAACACTAAACATAACCTTAACCCTAACACTAACCCTAAAGCTAACATTAACACAAGCCCTAACCCAAGACACAAACCTAACCCTAACCTAACTCTAATGCTAACTCTTACCTAACCCTGACTGAAATCCTATCCTAGCACTAAACCTAACAATTACACTACCCGGAACTTTAACATGAACCCTACACCTATCCATACCACTAAGCTTAACCCTCATACAAACCCTAAACCTAACCCTAACACTAAACCTAAACCAAATACTAACCCTAGTCCTAACAGAAACCCTAAACCTAACACTAACCCTAACCTTAACCCTATCACTAACACTAACCCTAACTTTAAACCTAACCCTAAACCTAGCTATAATTCTAAACCTAAAAATAACCCTAACCCTAACCCTAAAACTAAACCTCACACTTACCCTAACTCTAAATCTAACACTAACGCTAACCTTAACCCTAACACAAACCCTAATCCTAAACCTAATCCTAACCTAACTCTAACCCTTACCCTAACCTAAACCTAACCCTGACCCTATCCCAAAACATAACAATAAATGTAATCATAAACCTAACCATAGCCCTAAACGTAACCCTAACACAAACCTATCCTTAACCCTAACACTAAACCTAACCTTCACCCTAACACTAACCCTAATGCTAACCCTAACCCAAGCCATAAACATAACACTAACCTAACCCTAACACTAATGCTTACATAACCATAACCATAATCCTAACCCTAACACTAACCCTAATAATTACTCTACTCATAACTTTAACATGAACCCTAAACCTAAAAATACAACTAAGCCTAATCCCTCACGCAAACCCTAACCCTAACCCTAACACTAAACCTAAACCTAACCCTAATACTATTCCTAACAGAAAACCAAAACCGAACCCTAACTCTAACATTAACCCTAACAGTAACCCTAACTTTAAAGATAACCCTAACACTAATCCTAAACCTAACAATAACCCTAACCCTAAACCTAAACCTAAAAATCACATTAACCCTGACCCTAAACCTAACACTAACCCTAACCTTAACACTAACATTAACCACAACCCTAATTCTAATCCTAACTTAACCCTAACACTTACCCTAACCTAAACCTAAACCTGACCCTATCCTGAACCTTAACACTAACCCAAACCATAACCCTAATCATAACCCTAACACAAAACTAACACTAACACTAATCTTAACCCTAACCCTAATACTAATCCTAAAGCTAACCCTCACAAAAACCCTAACACAAACCATAAACCTAACCCTAACCTAAAACTAATTCTAACACTTACCTAAACCTAACCAGTAATCCTAACCCTAACACTAACCCTAACATTTACTCTACCAGTAAATTTAACACGAACCCTAAACCTAACGAAACCACTAAGCCTAACCCTCAACCAAACCCTAAACCTAACCCTAAACCTAACACTAAACCTAAATCTAACCCTAACCCTAATCCTAACAGAAACCCTAAACCTAACCCTAACCTTAACCCTAACACTAACCCTAACTTTAAACCTAACCCTATCCCTAATCTTAATCCTAAACCTAACAATAACCCTAAGTTAACCCTAAACCTAACCCTCACACTAACCCTAACCCTAAACCTAACACTTTCCCGAAACCTAAGTATAAGCTTAACCCAAACACTAACGCTAACACAAACACTAAGCCTAACCCTAACACTAATGCTATCCCTAACCCAAAACCTAAACCTAAACCTAACACTAACTATAACCCTAAACCAAACATGAACCATAACCGTAACCCTAACCCTAAGCTAACACTAACCCTAACCTTAACCCCAACACTAACTGAAAACCTAACCCTAACCCTAACACTAACAATAATATAACCTTAACCCTAACCCAAACATACCCTAGCTCTAATCCTAACCCTAATCCTAATCAAAACCATAAAAGTAACTCCAATCATAACCCTAAAGGTAAACCAAACACAAACCATAATCCTAACCCTACAACTAAACCTAACCCTAATCCTAACACAAACCCTAATTCTAATTTTACACTAACACAAATTCTAACCACAACCCTAAACCTAATCCTAAACCTTAATCGAACCCTAACCCTAAAACTAATCCTAACACTAATTTTAACCCTAACACTAACACTAACCCCCAAACTAACCCTAATTATAACACAAACCCTAACTCTAACCATAATTCTAACCTTAACTTTAACCTAACTTTAACCCTAACCTAACATTAACCCTCAACCTAAACCTAACCCGATCACTAAGCCTAACCTTTATCCTAACCCTAACACTAACCTAAACCTAACCCTACCACTAACCCTAACATTAACCCTTATCCTAAATATAAATGTAATACGAATATGAACCCTAAAACCAACACTAAACCTATCATTAACCCTAACCCTTACACTATACCTGACACTAAAACTAACCCTAACCCTAACTCTAACGCGAGCCCTAATGCTAAACTAACCTGAACAATAACACTAATGATAAAACAATACCTAAACCTAATTCTAAACCTAACACTAACACTAATGCTAACCCTAAACATAACCCTAAACCTAACAATAACCCTAACACTAAATCTCACCCTAACCCTAACCCTAAACCAACCAATGTCGCTCACACTAACCCTAACACTAAAACTAAACCTAATCATAAACCTAACCCCAAAACTAATGCTCAACCTTACCATAACCCTAACCCTATCCCTAACCTTAGACCTAAACCAAACACTAACACTAACCCTAACTCTAACATAAACCATAACCATAACCCTAAACATAATCCTAACCCTAACCCTAACCTAACCCTAACCCTAACTCAAACCATAAAACTAACACTAATTCTATCCATAACCATAAACCTAACTCTAACATGAATCCTAATTTTAATGCTAACCCTAACCTAACCCTAACCCTAATACAAAATGTAACCCTAACACTAACTCTAACAAAAACTATAACCCTAAATCTAACCCCAACCCTAACCCTAACCATTACCTAAACCTAACCCTAACACTAAAACTAACACTAAACCTAACCCTAATCCTACCACTAACCTTAAACCCAAACCTAACCATATAACTAACACTAAGCTTAACCCTAAACCTAAACCTAACACTAACCCTTATATTAAACCTAACCCAAATTTTAACCCTAACTATAACCCTTATTCTAACAGTAACACTAACCCTAACCATAAACATAAAACAAAACATAATCTGAACCCTAACACTAACTGTAACACTAATCCTAACCCTACACCTAATTTTTAAACAAACCCTAACCTGAACAAGAAAAATAACCCTAATACTAACACTAACACTAACCCTAACCATAACCCTAACCTTTAACCTAACACTAACCCTAATTCTAACCCTAATCCTAACCCTAACCCTAAAATTAACCCTAACCCTAAACTTATCCCTAACCTTAACACTATCCCTAATTCTAACCCTAACCCTAACCCTAACCCAAACACTAATGCTCAACCTTACCATAACCCTAACACTATCCCTAACCATGAACCTAACCCTACCTTTAACACAAACCCTAACCCTAACCCTACCATTAACCCTAAGCGTAACCCAAATCCTAACCCTAACCTTAACACAAACCCTAACCCTAACCCTAAAACTAACCCTAAACCTAAGCCAAAAACTAACCCTAACCATAACACTAACCGTAACCCTAACCATAAATCTAATGCTAACCCTAAACCTCACCCTAACATTAACACTAACTTTAACACTAACCCTAAACCTAACTCAACCCTAAGCCAAACACTAATTTGAACACTAATCTGACCCTAAATGTAAACCTAACCCTAACCCTTAATCTAACCCTATAAGTAAACCTAATGTTAACCCTAAAACAGAATCTAATCCTAACCATAACTGTGACCCTAACACTAACACTAAACCTAACAGTAACCCTACCCCTAACATTAATACTAAACTTAATCCTATGCCTAAGCCAAACCCTAACAAAAAGCCTAACCCTAACCATAATGTAACCCTAATGTTAATTATTATCTAACACTAAACATAATCCTAAACCTAGCACTAACACTAACCCTAACCCTAATATGAAATATAATCATATTCATACAACTAACCCTAACCCTCACCCATACACCAACCCTAACACTAACTTTAACATTAATCCTAACCCTAATCCTAATTCTAATACTGACTCTAACACAAACCTAACACAACCGTAACCCAAACCATAACCCTAACTCTAACCTAACCCTAACCCTTTACTAACCCTAACCCTAACCCAAACACTAACCGTAACCCTAAACCTAAGTTTAACATTAATCGTAAACCTAAGCTGAAACGTAAACCCAACCCAAACCCTAACCCAACTCTACCCTAACCCTAATCCTAACCTAACACTAAATGTAAACCTAACCCTAATCCTAATGCTAACCCTAATTCTAACTCTGACCTTAAGAACAAACATAATCCTAATCTTAACCATAATCCTGACCCTAAACCTAACCCTAAACCTAACACTAACCCTAGCCCTAAATGTAAACCTAACCATAACAAAACTCATAAACATAACCCTAAACGTAACACAAAACCTAACCCTACTCCTAACCCTAATACTAACCCTAATTCAAACACTAACATTAACCTTAAACCTAACTATAAACCAAATCCAAACACTAAAGCTATACCTAACCCTAACCCTAACATTAACACTAACCCCACCAATAACCCTGATCATAACAATAACCATAATTCTAACCATAACTTTAACACTAACCCTAACCCTAAACCTAAACCTGTCCCTAACACTAACTCTAATGCTAAACCTAACCCTAACAATAACCCTAAGCCTTACCCTAACCCTAACACTATCCCTAACACTAACCCTAACCCTAACCTTAAACCTAACCCTAAACCTAACTCTAACCCTAACACAAACCCTAAATCTAAATCTAACCCTAAACCTAACACTAACACTAACCCTAACCCTAACCCTAAAACTAACACTAACCCTAATCTAACACTAATAATAAACCTAACCAAAAAACCTAATACTAAACCTTACCCTAACCCTACACATAACCCTAACACTAACACTAATCATAACACTAACCTTAACCCAAACCATAACCCTAAACCTAATGGAACCTAACCCTAACCCTAATATGAAATATAATAACCAAATACTAACACTAATCATAACACTAACTTAACCCAAACCATAACCCTAAACCTAATGTAACCTAACCCTAACACTAAGCCTAACACAAACCCTAAACAAAACCATAACCCTACCTTCCCTATCCCTAACCGTAATGCTAACCATAAGCCTAAACCTAACACTAAACATAACACTAACCCTAACCCAAACGTTAACACAACTCTTACCCCAACGCTAACCCTATCCCTAACCCTAACCCTAAACCTAACACTAATGTTAACCCAAATCTTAAAAATAACCCTAAACATAACCTAACCATAACCCTAAAATTAACCCTAACCCTAAACCTAAGCTTCACTATAACCCTAATCCTAACCATAACTGTAACCCTATCACTAAACCTAATGCTAAAAGTAAACCCACAACTAACCCTAACCCTAAACCTAAACCAAACCCTAATCCTAACCATAACCATAACCCTCAATCTAAATCTTACCTAAACATAACCCTATCCCTAATACTAATCGCAACAGTAAACTTAACCATAAACCTAAAGCTTATCTAAACATAACCCTTTCCCTAATAGTAATTGTAACAGTAAACTTAACCCTAAATCTAACCCAAACCCTAACCGTAACCCTCACACTAACCCTCACCCTAAACCTAACACTAACATTAACTGAAACCCTAACACTAACCTAAACATAACTGTAACTGTAACCCAAACTCAAATGCTAAACCTAACCCTAATCCTAATCCTAACAGTAACCCAAACCATGAACCTAAATCTAATACTAACATAAACCCTAAACCTTACACTAACACGAACCCTCTCCCTATCCCTATCCTTAAGCTAACCCTATCCTAAACCTAACCCTAATTCTTACCCTAAAACTAAAACTAATCCTAACCCTAAACCTAACCCTATCGTTAACCCTAACCATAACCATAAAACTAAGCTAACACTAACAATAACCCTAACCCTAACTCTAACCCTCACCCTAAACCAAAAACTAACACTAATTCTACTCCTAACCCTAACAGGAAGTCAAAACCTAACCCTAACCTGAAACTAACCCTGACACTAACCTTCACCATAACCCAAAACCTAAACCTAACACTAACACAAAACCTAAACCAAACACCAACCTTAACCTAACCCTAAACCTAACCCTAACCCCAACCCTAACCCTAACCCTAAAGCTAACACTAATCCTAACATTAAACCTAAACCTTGCCCTAACCCTAAACCTTTACCTAACATGAACCCTAACTTTAACATAACACTTACCCTAACCCAAATTCTAACCCTAACCCTATCCCTAACACTAACACTATCCCTAACCCTAACACTAACTCTAACGTTAACCCTATCCCTAAACCTAACACTTACCCTAACCCTAACACAAACCCTAACCCTACACTAAAACTAATTTTAACACTAATCCTAACCCTAACCCTAACTCTAACACTAACCCTAACCCTAACACTAACACTAAAAATAACTATAAACCTAACTATAACCCTAACCCAAACACTAACGCTAAACATAAACCTAACCCTAACCCTAACAATAACCCTAAATTTAACCCTAAACCTAAACCTAAACCTTAACACGAACAGTAACGCAAATGAACCATCACCCTAACCCCAACACTAATTTAACCATAACACTAACCCTAACACTAATCCTAAACTTTACCATAACCATAACCCTAACACTAACCCTAACACTAACCCTTATCCTAACCTAAACTATAACACTAACCATAATCCTAACACTAACCCTAAAGGTAAACCTAACTCTAAACCTAAACCTAACATGAATGGTAACCCAATAACAAACCCTAACCCTAATCCTAACCCAAACACTACTCCTAAACATAACCATAACCCTAACCGCAACGCTAACCCTAACCCTAACTCTAACTCTAACCATAACCTAACTCTAACCCTAATCCTAACCCTTATCATAAATCAAACTATAACACTAACCATAACCTGAACACAACCGCTAAACCTTAACCTAACACTCATACTAACACTAATCCTAACACTAACCCTAACACTAAAACTAACACTAATTTTAACCGCAACCCTAACACTAACCCTCAAACGTAGCCTAACCCTAATTATAACACGAACCCTAACATCAAACTTAACCCTAACCCTAACGCTAACCATAACCCTAACCCTAACCAAAATTCTAAACCCAACACTAACCCTAACCCTAACTGTAACACAAACTCTAACCCTAATTTTGACCATAACCATAACCGAAACCTAACCCTAACTAAAACACTTACTCTACCCCTAACACTAACCCTAACTGTATCCCAAACACTAACCATATCCTAAACCTAACCCTAATGTTAACAAAAACCTTAACTCTAAACATAATGATAACAATAAGCCTAAAACTATCTATAAACCTAACACAAAACTTAACCCTAAACTTAACCCAAACACTAACAAAAAACCTTAGCCTAAATCTAACCCAAACACAAACCCTAAACCAAACCCTAACACTAACTCTAACCCTAACCCTAACCCTACCCTAACACCAGCCCTAAGACTCACCTTAATCCTAACCCTAATCTAACACTAATTCTAAATGTAACTCTAACACTAACCCAAACACTAATATTCACCCTAACCATAACCCTAAATATAACACTAACCCTAACCATAAACCTAAACTTAAACCTAACACTAACACTAACCCTAACCCTAACATGAACCCTTATCCTTACCCTAACCCTAACACTAAACATAACACTTAACTTAACCCTAACAGTAACCCTAAATCTAAACCTAACCCTAACATTAACCCTAAAAATAACCATAACCCTAAAACTAAAATTAGCTTTAACACTAACCCTAACAGTAACACTAACCCTTACCCTAAACCTAACCCTAAGCCTAAAGTAAACCTAACTCTAACCCTAACAGAAATCCTAACATAAACCCTAACCCAAAACCTAACCCTATCCCTAACATAACACTGAACCTTACCGTTTCCTTACTTTAACCCTCACCTTAAACCTAACACTAAAACTAAAACTAACCCTAACCCTAATCCTAACCCTAACCCTAACCCCAACCCTATCCCTATCACTAACCCTAACCCTAACACTAACCCCAAATTAACACTAACACTAACCCTAAACATAACTCTAAAATTAACACTAACACTAACCCTAAACATAACACTAACCCTAACGTACTCATAAATCTAAAACTAACCCTAACCTTAACCTTATACCTCAATTTAACCCTCTTTATAACCACAACCAAAAACCTCAATCTAAGTATAACCCTGACACAAACCCTAACCATAATAATTACCCTAACACAAATAATAACTCAAACTCTAATACTAACCCTAACACTAACCCTAAACCTAATCCTAACCCTAACTCTAAAACTAACCCTAAACATAATCCAAACCCTAACTCTAACTCTAATTCTAAACCAAAAACTAACCCTCACCATAACGCTAAACGTAATCCTAAAACTCACCCTAAACTTAACCCTAACCCTAATAATAACCCCAAATGTAACCCTAACCTATCAAGAACCCTATCCCTAACTGGAACCCTAACCCTAACCCTAACCCTAAGCCTAACACAACAGTAACCCTAAATTTACACTAACCCTAACCCAAACCCTAACACTAACCCTAACCATAAATTTAACCAAAATATTAACCATAACCCTAAACCTATTTTTAATCCTAACCGTAAACTTAATGCTAACCCTAACACAAACACTAATGCAAACCCTAACTTTAACACTAACCCTAACCATCCCCCTAACACTAACAATAAACCTAACCCTTACCCTAACCTAACACTAATCTTAACCCTAACCCTAACTCTAATACTAGCACTAACACTAAACTAACCATAATACTAAACCTAACAATAACCCTAAATCTAACCCTAACCCTAACACTAACCCAAAATCTAACCATAATCATAACACTAATTCTAAATCTAACTCTAACCCTAACATTAATCCTAAGCGTAACCCTAACAGGAACTCTCACCCTAACCCTAACACTAACCCTAACCCTAAACCTCAACCTAAACCTCACCTACCACTAACCTTAACCCTAACCGTAACCCTTACCCTAATTCTAAACCTAACCATTAACCTAAACTTAACACTAACCCTAAATCTAACCCTAACCATACCCCTAACTTAACACTAACCCTAACACTAACACTAAAAATAACCCTAACACTAACCCTACCACTAAAATTAATTCTATCCTTAACCTAATCCTAACCCTATCCTAACCCTAACCCTAACCTTGACCCTAACCCTAATCCAGTCACTAACCTGAACACAAACCCTAATCCAAATGATAAACCTAAACCTAAACTAACCTAACCCTAACTTTTATGTAACCCTAACCCTAACACTAACACTAACTCTAACACTAACCCTAACCCAAACCCTAAACCTATCACTAAACCTAATCGTAAGACTATCGCTAAACCTAACATTAACCCTAACCATAACCCTATCACTATCCCTAATTTTGCCATTTAACCTAAAAATAACCCTACACTTTCCCTAAGCCTAACTCTAAACCTAAACTAACCATAACCCTATCCCTAACCCTAACACTAACCCTGACCCGAAAACTAAACCGAAACCTAAAATTAACCATAACACTAACCCTAAAACTAAATCTCAACCTAACCCTAAACCAAACCCTAACCTATCACTAAACCTAACCTTAACCGTAACCTTAACCATAATTTTAAACCTAACCATAAACCTAAAACTAACACTAACCCTAAATCTAACACTAACACAACCCCTAAGTAACTCTAAAACTATTTCTAATGCTAACCCTAACCCTAACACTAACCCTAAATTTCAACCTAACCAAAACACTAATACTAACCATAATTCTAACCCTAACCCTTACACTAACCATAACCCAAATCATTATCCTAACCCTAACCCTAACCCTAACCCTATCTCTAACCCTAACCCTAATCAAAACACAAAGCCTAACCCTATCCCTAACCCTAAAGCTTACACTGACTAACTCTAACCCTAACCCTAATCCTAAAACTAACCCTAACCCTAAACCTAACACTAACAGTAACTCTAATTCTAAAACTAACCGTAACACTGCCCCTAACCTTAACCCTAACTCTAACACTAATCATAAAATTAACCCTAACTGTAACACTCCCAATAAACCGATTCCTAACCCTAACACTAACACTAACCCTAAACCTAGTTTTAACTTTAACACTCAGTTAACCCTAAACCTTTTATAAAACCTAACCCTAATCCTAAAAGTAGCCCTTAATCTAAACCCAAACCTAAATGTAACACTAACACTAACCCTAACCCTAACAGTTATCCTAACCCTAACCCTAACACTAACTTTAATACTAACCCTAAAACAAAGCCTAACCCTAATACGAACCCTAACCCTAACACTATCCCTAACCCAAACCTTAATTGTAATCTTAACACTATCATAAATCTAACCCTTACCCTAACCCCAACCCTGACCCTAAACCTAATCCTAACCCTATCACTAACACTAACACTAAAGCTCACTATAAACGTAACCCTAACCCTAACACTTACTTTATACCTAAACCTAACACTAACCCTAAGCCTAATTCTAACACTAACCCAAAAAATAATTCTAACCCTAAAATTAATCCTAACTGTAACACTAACCCTAACCCTAACTGTAAACCTACATGTAATCCTAATACTAACCCTATCCCTAACTCTAATACAAACCCTAAACCTAATCCTATTCATAACCCTAACACTAACCCACAACCTAACCCTGACCCTAACACAAACCCTTAACTTTATGCTAACCCTAACACAAACCCTCACCAAACCATAACCCTAACCCTTACCTAATCCTAACCCCTACCTAAACCTAATACACTACCTAACCCTAACCCTTACCCTAACACTAACCCTAACCCTAACCCTAACACTAACTTTAACACTAACCCCAACACTAAACCAATAACTAACTTTAACCATAAAACTAAACCTAACACTAAACCTATCCCTTACCTTAACCCTAACCCTAACACTAAAACTAACCCAAACCTAACCTGAACCCTAAGCCTAACCCTAACCGTATCACAAACGCTAAACCTAACCATAACCCTAATACTAAACCTATCTCTAACCATAACCCCATCTTAACTGTAACCCTAAGCCTAACCCAAACACTAATCCTAACACAAATCCTAACACTAAACCTAACACTAACCCTAATGCTAAACCTAAACCTAACTCTAAAGCTAACACTGACCCTAATGTTAACCTTAACCCTGTCTCTAACTCTAACCTTAACCCTAACACTAACTCTAACCCTATCACTAACATTTACCCTAACCCTAACAATCACCTAATGCTAACCCTAAACCTAACACTAACCATAACCCAAACCTAACACTAATCCTAAACTTAACTATAATTCTAACCCAAACACTAAAGATAACCCTAACGTTAATTCTAATCCTAACACTAACTCAAACCGCATCCCTAACCCTAAACCTAATCCTAACAGTAACCCTAACCCTTACCCTAGCCCTAACCCTATCTCCAATTTTAACACTACCTCTAATCCTATCCATTACCCTAAGCCAAACCATCACCCTAATGCTACCGTAGTCGTAACACTGATCCTTACTTATAACAAACCCTAACTCTATTAACAGAACTAACCCTAGGCCTCATTCTAGCTCTAGCCCGAATCCAAACCCTGACCCTTATTCTGACCTTAACACTAAACCTAGATCTAAACCTGACCCTAACCCTAAACCGAAACCTAACACTACTCTTACCTGTAAACCTATACTTAAAACTAACCGTAACACTAGCACTAGACCAATCCTAATCCTAGAGTCATAAATCTAGCCTTAGACCTAAACAAAAACCTAGAACTAGCCTAACAATAACTCTTAACCTAACGTAAAGATTAAACCTATTACTAGACCAAATGCTAGTCCTAATTGTGGCCCTAACCATAAAACTATCCCTAACGCAACTATGACCCTTAACCTAATAGAAACCCTATGTCTAAACTTTATCCTAAACCAAAAACTAACCCTAACACTAGACTTATCCATAACCCTGTCCCTAACACTAGCCATAACCATATCCTTAGCTCTTACATTACCAATAGTCCTAACATTAGGCCTAACCATCACACAAAACCTAGCCTTTATCCTAGCCCTAAACCTAGGCCTAATCATAACCCTAACCATAACCTTAGACCTAACCCTAATGATAAACCTTGCCCTAATCCTAACCCTAGCTCAAACTCTAATCCTTGGTCTAAATATAACCCTAACCCTAAACCTAACCCTCGCCCTGACTCAAACCCTAACCCTGCTGCTAGGCCTAATGCCAGCTCAAATGCCTACACTTACCCTAAACTTAACCCTAACATTAACCCTAGGCCTAACCCTAATCCTAACCTTAATCCTAACCTTAACCCTAGCCCTAACCTTAGAGCTAACCCTATCCATTGCCCTAAAGATAAGCCTAACCCAAATGCTATCCCTAGGCCTAACAATAACCCTATCACTAACACTAACCCTAACCCTGTCCATTACTCTAAACCTACATGGAACCATAAAAGTAATTCATTCCATTACCCTAACACTAACCTTAACCCTAATTCAAGCATTAACCTTAAATCTTAACCTAAACCCCACCCTACCCGGACTCTGACCCTAATAATACACCTAGCTCTAAACATGACCCCTACCGTAAACCTAATCCTTATACTAGTCATAGCCATAGCATAACACTAAAACTAATATTAACCATAAACCTAGACCTGACATTAGCCCTAGCCCTTATCCTAGCCCTAGCCCTAAACAAACCCTCAGCTTAAACCTAAACCTAAACTTAATGCTAACCCAAACCCTAACCTTTGTCCTAACCCTAATTCTAACCCTCGCTGTAACCCTAAAGCTACTTATAACCCTATACCTTCCCCTAAACCTAATCCTAAGCCTAACACTAACTCTAACCCTAACCCTAGGCCTAACCCTAACACTAACCCTAGCGCTAATCCTAGCCCTAATTTAGCCCTAACCCTAAACCTACCCCTGACCCTAGCCCAAAGACTAACTCAAACTCTGTCCCTAGCCCTATTTCTAGTTCTAACCCTATCCATTACCATGACCCTAACACCAGCCCTAACTTTAGCCCTAACCCTAACCATAGCCCTAACCCTAGATCTAACCATAACAATAAATCTAAGCCTAAATTTCACCCTACCACTAGCCATAACACTATCACTAATCATAAAACTAGCCCTAACCCTAGGCCTAGTTCTAAAACAAAACTGAGCCATAGCCCTATCTCTAACCCTAGCCTAACCTTTACCCTATACCTGAAATTAGCCCTATCCCTAGACCTAAACCTAGTTCTAACCCTAGACTTAATCTTAACCCTAATTTTAACCCTAGCCCTAACCCTAATTTTATCCCTTGTCCTAGCACTAAACATAGCTGTAATATCATACCGTACACTAACCCTAATGCTAACCTTAACTGTAGCCCTAAACCTAGGCCTAAATCTAACACTAACCCTAGCATGAATCCTAGCCCTAATTTAGCCCTAACACTAAACCTAACCCTATCCCGATCCCTACCCCTAAGACAAAGTCTAACTCTCACCCTAGCCCTAGCCCTAGTTCTAAATCTATCTCTTATCATAACCCAAACACTAGCCCTATCCCTAGCCCCAAACTTAGCCCTAACCTTTGCCTAAGGCTTAAACCTGCATCTAAAACTAAAATTAAGTATAAACCTCACCCTAACAGTAGCCCTAACCCTAATGCTAATTAGAAAACTAGCCCTAAATCTACCTTAACCTAAAACAAAACTGAGCCATAACCCTAACCCTTAACCTAAACCAAACCCTAAATCTACACCTAGTCCTAAACCTAGCCCTAATTGAGTCCTAACATTATACCTAGAAATAACCGTGGCACTAACTCGGCCCCTAACACTAACCCTAGCTCTAAGCATTGCCCTAATGCTAACACTAGAACTAACCCTAAACAGAAACCTTATTCTTTCATTAGCCATAGCCCTAATGATAACACAAATCCTAGCCCAAAACTGAGACCTAACCCTATTTTTTAACTCTAACCCTAAACCTAACACTAGCCCTAAACCTAACCCTAACCCTAAACCTAAACCTACCTTAAACCCTATCCCTTTCAATAAGCCAAACCCTCTCCCTAATGCTACTCTAGTCCTAACCTTAATCCTTAGCCTACCTCAAACCCTAACTCTATTACTAGTCCTATCCTAGCCCTCATTCTAACTCCAACCCTAACCCTGACCCTTATTCTGACCCTAACACTAACCCTAAGTCTAAATCTGACCCTACACTATACGGAACCCTAACACTTCCCATACCAGTAAACCTATACTTAAACCTAACAGTAACACTAGCACTAGACAAAACCTAATCCTAAATATAGCCATAAATCTAGACCTAGCCCTAAATAAAAACCTAGTACTTGCCCTAACAATAACCATTAACCTAACTTAAAGACTAACCCTATCCCTAGACCCAATGGTAGTCATAATTCTAGCACTCACCCTAAACCTAACCCTATCCTGAACAATGACCCTTAACCCTAACAAACGCTCTAAACCTCATCCTAACCCAAAATCTAACCCTAACACTAGACATATCCATAACCATGACCCTAAAACTATCCATAAACATATTCCTAGCTCTTATATTTCCCATACCCCTAATGTTAGACCTAAACCTCACACAAAACATACCCCTTATCCTAGCCCTAAACATAGCCCTAAACGTTACCATAACCATAATCCTAGATACTAAGCCTAATCCTACCTCACCCTAGCCCTAACCTAGCTCAAACTCTAACCCTTAACCTAAACATAATCCTAATCCTAACCCTAGACCTGACTCTAACCTAACCCTGCCCAGACATAACTCTAGCTCAAATGCTAATACTTAACCTAAAACTATACCGGACACGAACCCTAGGCCAAACCCTAACACTAGTCCTAATCATAACCTTATCCATAGCCCTAACTTTAGCTCTAACACTATCCATTACCCAAAAGATGAGCCTAACTCATATGCTAACCCTAGGTGTAACGCTAACCCTATCGATAACACAAACCCTATCCATTAATCTAAATTTAACCTGAACCTTAAACCAATCCTATCCATTACCCTATCCATAACCCTAAACCTAAAGTTAATTCAATCCTTAACCCTAAAACTTAACCTAAACCAAACCCTACCCAGACTCTGACCCTAAAAATATACCTAGCTTTAAACCTGACCCTTACCTAAACCTAACCCTTACACTAGACCTAGCCGTAACCTAACCACAAAACTAACACTAACCTTAAATGTAGACCTGACGTTAGCCCTATCCCTAATCCTAGCCCTAGCCCTAACACAAACCCTCATCCTAGCTCTAAACATAGCCTTAATCCTAACCCTAGCTGTAACCTTAATTTTAACCCTTGCCCTAGCCCTAAAACTAGCTATAACCCCATCCCTTCCCCTAACCGTAGTTCTAACCCTAGGCTTAACCCTAACATTAACCCTATCCCTAAATCTAGCCCTAATTAAGCCCTAATCCTAAACCTAACCCTAACCCTAGCCCTAAGACTAACTCTAACTCTCGCCCTAGCCTTATTTCTAGTTCTAACTCTATCCATTAATAACCCTAACACTAGCCCTAACCTTAGCCCTAAACTTAGCCATAGCCCTAAACCTAGATCTAACCATATAATGAATCTAAGCCTATATTTCACCATACAACTAGCCCTAACACTATTGCTAATCCTAAAAGTAGCCCTAGCTGTAAAAAAAAAAAAAAAAAAAAACAAAAAACAAAAAACAAAAAAAAACTGTTACAAAGCACTAACACTAACCCAAACCAAACCATAATCCTAGACTTGACATTAGACCTATCCCTAATTCTTACCCTAACCCTTATACAAATCCTAAACCTACACGTAGCCTTAACCCTAGCCCTAATTCGAGTCTATCCCTAAACATGTTCAGTAACACTGATCCTGACTCTGCAGTAACAATAACCCTATCTCTAATCATCACCCTAACCCGAAACCTAATCTACACACTAGATTTAGACAAAATGCTAAACTTAACACTAGCCCTAATCACAACTCTAGTTCTAACATTAACCCTATTCCAAAATAGCCCTAACCAAACTCAAAACCTATACCTAATCAGAGCCCTAACCCTAGATTTAACCCTAGCCATAACCTTAACCATAGCCCTAACACTTAATCTAAACCTAACCATAAAACTAAACCATGTCCTAACCCAAATATAACCAAAACCATAGTTCTAATTCTAACCATAATCCTAGCCCTGACCCTAGCTCTAATCTTATCCATTACCCTAACCAAAACCCTAACCAAATTCTAACCCTAGGCCTAACTCTAACCATAGCTCTAACGTAAACATAACCCTAGTCCTAACTGTAGCTCTAATTCAATCTATTACCCTAACCATAACCCTAACTGAATTCTACCCCTAGGCCTAAACCTAACCTTATCCCTAACCCTAAACCTGTCCATTACTCTAAATCGAACCTTAACCCTAAACTTAACTGTATCAATTACCCTAACCCTAGAACTAATCCTAATGCTAATTTGAGCCCTAAGCCTAATCCTTAACCTAACCCATACCCTAACCCTGACCCTAATAATATCCCTACCTGTAAACATGACTCTAACTTCAGCCTAACACTTACAATAGACTTAGCCATAATCCTTACCCTAAAAATATCCCTAACTATAACCCTAGACCCGACATTAGCCCTAGACCTTATCCTAGCCCTAACCCTAACACAAATCCTATCCCTAATCCTACCCTAAGCCTATCTTTAATCCTGACCATTACATTAACCCTAGCCTTAACCCTAATTTTTTTCCCATGCCCTAGCCCAAAATGTAGCTGTAACATCATACCTTACCATAACCGTAATGCTAACCCTACCCCTAGCCTTAAACCTAGGCCTAAACCTACCACTAACCATAGATCTAATCTAGCCCTAATTTAACCCTAACCCTAAACGTAACACTATCCCTAGCCCTAAGACTAACTCTGACTCTCGCCTTAGCCCTATCCCTAGTTCTGAACCTATCCATTACCATAACCCAAACCCTATCCCTATCCCCAGCCCAAACCCTAGCCCTAACCTTCACCCTAGCCTTAAACCTGGATCTAACCCTAACCTTAAGCTTAAAGCTCACTCTAACACTAGCCCTAACCCTAATGCTATTTGAAAAATTAGCCCTAACAATATTCTAGCCCTAAAACAAAATAAAGCAATAACCCTAACCTTAAACCTTAACCTAAACCAAATGGTAACCCTACACCTAGCCCTAAATGTAGCCCTAATTTGAGTCCTAACCATAACCCTAGAAGTAACTCTGACACTTATTCAGACCCTAACAGTAACACTTTCTCTAAACATTGACCTAATGCTAACCCTAGAACTAGCCCTAATCAGAATCCTAGTTCTTTCATTAGCTGTAGCCCTAATTCTAACACAAATCCTAGCCCAATTCTGAGCCCTAAACCTAGGTTTAACCCTAAACCTAACCCTAACTTTAACCCTAACCCTAACTCTACATCTAACCTTATCCCATACCCTAAGCCAAACCCTCAAACTAATGCTACCCTAGTCCTAAACATAATCCTTAGCTTACCTAAAACTCTATTTCTATTACTAGCCCTAACCCTATCCCTCATTCTAGCTCTAACCCTAACTCTAACCTTGACCCTTATTCTGATACTAACAAAAACCCTAGGTCTAAACCTGACACTAACCCTAAAGCGAACCCTAATCCTACCCCTACTGGTAAACCTATACATAAACCTAACAGTAACACTAGCAGTAGACCAAACCTAATCCTAAATAGAGTCATAAATCTAGCCTTAGCCCTCAGCAAAAACCTAGCACTAGCCCTAACAATAAGCATTAACCTAACGTAAAGACACTCTATCCCTAGACCAAATGCTAGTCCTAAATCTGGCTCTCACCCTAAACCTAACCGTAACTCGAACAATGAACTTTACGCTAAAACAAACCTTAGCACTAAATCTTATACTAACCCAAACCTAACTAGAACACTAGACTTATCCATAACTCTAACCCTAAAACTAGCCATAACCATATCCCTAGCTCTTACATTACCCATAGCCCTAACACTAGCCTTAAACTTCACACAAAACATAGCCCTTATCCTAGCCCTGAACCTAGCCCTTATTGTAACCCTAACCATAAGCCTAGACCTAACCCTAATTCTAAGCCTCGCCCTAACCTCTAAACTTAATCTAAACATAACCCTAATCCTAACCCTAACATTAGCCCTGACTCTAACCCTAACCCTCATGCTAGACCTAATCCCAGCTCAAACGCAAACACTTACCCCAAACCTAAACCTGACATGAACCCTAGGCCTAACCCTAACCCTAGTCCTAATTCTAACCTTAACCATAGCCTTAACCTTAGGTTGAACCCTATCCGTTACCCTAAAGATAAGCCTAACCCAAATGCTAACCCTACGCCTAATGCTAACACTATTGCTAACACTAGCCCTATTCATTACTCTAAACCTAATGTGAACCCTAAACCTAACCCTATCAATTACCCTAACATGAACTCTAACCCTATCCCAAACACTAATTCAAGCTTTAACCCTAAATCTTAAGCTAAACCAAACCCTACTCGAACACTGACACTAATAATACACCTAGCTTTAAACCTGACCCTTAACCTAAACCTAACCCGTAAAATAGACATAGCCATAAACTAACCCTAAAACTAACCATAACCATAAAACCAGACCTGAAATTAGCCCCAGCCCTAATCCTAGCCCTAACCCTAACACAAACACTAGTCCTCATCTTAGGCCTATACCTAGCCTTAATCCTAACACAAACCCTAACTCTAGCCCTATCTCTAATTTTAACCCTCGACATAGACCTGAACTTAGGTATAACCAGAATACATTCCCCTAACCCTATTACTAACCCTAACCCTAACACTAAAACTAACCATATCTCTAGCCCTAACCTCAGGGCTAACCCTAACACTAACCCTAGCAATAATCCTAGCCCTAATTTAGCCATAACCCTAACTGTACCCCAAACCTTGGCCTAAGACTAACTCTAACATTCCCCCTAGCCCTATTTCTAGTTCTAACCCTATCCATTACAATAAACCTAACACAAGCCCTAAACTTAGCCCTAACCCTAGCCTTGGACCCTACCCTAGATCTAACCATAACTCTACATTTGACCCTAACCCTAAGCCTAATCCTCAACCTACCACTAGACCTAACACTATCGCTAATACTAAAACTAGCCATAACCCTAGCCTTATCCCATAAACAAAACCGAGCCATTGTCCTAACCCTAAATGTTAACCTAAATCAAACCCTAACCCTAAACCTAGCCATAACTTTCTAGCTCTAATTCATGTCCTAGTCTTAAAATTACCCCTGACCCTGATGTATATTCTAACACTAAACTTAGCTCTAAATATCACACTAACCCTAAAGATAGTGCTACCACTACATCTAGACCAAATACTAACTCTAATCATAACCTTAGTTCTCATATTAGCCATAGACCTAACCCTAGCCCTAAACCTAACAGAAAACCTAGACCTAATCTGAGCCCTAACCCTAGATGTAAATCTTAACCAAAACCTAACCCTAGCCTAACCCTAACCCTAACACAAGCCCTAACCCCACCTCTAACTCTATCACTTACCCTAAGCCAAACACTATCCATAATACTAACCTTAGTCCTATTCCTAATCCATAGCCTAATCCAAACCGTAACCCTATTACTAGTCCTAAACCTAGCCCTCATTCTAGCTCTAACCTTAACTCAAATCCTTACCCTAACACAAATCCTCAGTCTAAATCTGACCCTAACACTAAACCAAACACTAAAACTAGTGCTACCAGTAAATTTAAACCTAACCCTAACACAAGCCCGATACCTAAGCCTAATCCTAAATATAGCCATAATTCTAGACCTAGAACTAAACAAACCCTGAGCCCTAGCCCTAAAATAATCCTTAGCCTAAAGCAAATACTAACCCTATCCTTAGACCTAACCCTAGTCCTAATTTTGGCTTTCAGCCTAAACCTAACTCTAACCTGAACACTGACCCTAACACTAACACTAAACCTAGCTTTAAACCTAAACCTAACCCAAAACCTAAACCTAACACTAGACATAGCCATAACCTTAACCCTAAAACTAGCTCTAATCAGAACCCTAGATTTTTCATTATACATAGCCTTAAATCTGGGCCTAAACTGAACACAAAATGTAGCCCTAATCTAAGGCCTAAACCTACCCTAAGCATAACCATAATCCTTAAATGTAGCCCTAAACCTAAACCTCGGATTAGACATAACCCTAGCTCAAAGCCTAAACCTTAGCCTAAACATAACCCTAGCCCTATTCCTAAACATAAACCTAAACCTATCCCTAAACCTAAACTTAACCCTAGTACTAACCCTAGCTCTAACTCTAACATTAACCTAACCCTAACACTAACCCTACTAATAACCCTAACCCTAAATCTAACCCTATCCCTAACCTAATCCTAAACCTAACCTTCGACCTAACAGATAAACTAACCCTTGCCATAAACTTAACCCTAAACCTTACCATAAATCAAACTAAACCTATCCCTAAATCTAAAGTTAACCATAACCTAAACTTAAACTTAACCTAATCTTATATCTAATCCAATAAATTACTCTAAAACTAAACCTAACCCTAATGAACTCCCTAGCCATAAACCCAACCCTAACACTAACCATAACCATAATGCTAACCTAGACCTAACACTAAACCTAACACTCCCCATAGCCCTAACCATAGCTTAAACCCTAACCCTTACCCTAACCCTAACCCTAGCCCTAGCCCTAATCATAACCCTAACTCTAGCCATAACCTTAACATTAAACCTAGCCCTAATCCTAGCCCTAATATAGCCCTATTCCTAACCCTAACCCTCACCCTAGAATTAAGACTAACTATAATTCCCACACAAGACTTATACCTACTTCTATCCCTATCCCTTACTGTAACCCTAACCCGAGCACTAACCCTAGTCATAACCCTTGCACTATCTTTAGTCCTAGCACTAAATCAAGATCAAAACCAATCTCTAAAACTAACCCTAACCTGATGTCTCAGTCTAACCCTGAAAATAGCTGTAACACTAATGCCATTCCTAAAATTAGACCTAACCATAGCTCTAGCCCTAAAACAAAACCGGGACATACCCCTAACACTAACCCTTACCCTAGACCAAACCATAGCCCTAAACCTAGCCCTAATTTGAAACATAACCCTAACCCTAAACATAACCATGACTCTGATTCATATCCAAACACTAAACCTAGCTCTGAACATCACTCTAACCTTAAAACTAACCCTAAAACTAGACCTAGCCCTAAACTTAACCCCAAAACCAACCCTAATCGCAAATCTATTTCTTACAATAGCCACTACCATAACACTAGCCCTAACCCTAATACAAACTAGCCCTAATTAAAGCCCTAACACGAGCTTTAACCCTAAAGCTCACCCTAACTCTAGTCCTAATCCTAGCTCTACCCTTATTCCTTACCCTAAGCCAAACCCTCACACTTATGCTAACCATATTCTTAGCACGAATCTTTAGCCTAACCAAAATCTAACTCTATAACTAGTCCTAACCCTAGCCTTCATTCTAGATCTAAACATAACCCAAACCCTAACCCTATCCCTGACAAGTATTCTGACCCTAACAATAATCTTAGGTCAAAATCTAAACCTAACCCTAAACCGAATTCTAATACTAGCCCTACTGGTAACCTTATACCTAAACCTAACCCTAACACTATCCCTAGACCTAAACCTAATCCTAAATCTACCAATAACTATAGCTTTAGTCCTAAAGACAAACTAGACGTAGCCTAAACAATAACCCTTAACCTAAACCAAACTCTAATCTCACCTCTAGACCTAAACCTAGTCCTAATTCTAGCTTTAACTCTAACCATCACCCAACCCGAACACTGTCCCTGACACTAACACTAATCCTAGCTCTAAACTTCACCCCAACCCTAAAACTAACCCTAAAACTACACCTATCCCTAACATTAACCATAAAACTAGTCTTAATCATTACACTAGTTCTTACATTAGCCATATCCCTAACCTGTTGCAAAACCTAGCCCTAAATCAAGCCCTACCTTAGCTTTAAGCTGAAAGCTAACCCTAACAATAACCCTAACCCTAACCCTAACCCTAAGCCTAACCCAAGACCTATTCCTAACCATAACCCTAGCCCTAACCCTAGCTCTAACCCTATCCAATACCCTAAGATAACTACAATCCTTATGCTAACCCTAGGTGGAACCCTAATCCTAACACTTTAGCCTTAACCCTATCCATTAACCTACACCTAACCTGAACCTTAAACATAACAATGTCATTACCCGATTCCTAAACATAAGACTAATTTGAGACCTAAACCTAAACCTTAATCTAAACCTAACCCTAACCTTGACCCTGACTCTAATAATATCCATAGCTCTAAACCTGACCCCAGCAAGAAACATAGACTTTAACATAGATCTAGCCATAAACCTAACCCTAAAACTATCCCTATCTGTACCCTACACCTGACATTAGCTCTATCTCTAATCCTAGCCCTAACCCTAATACAAAACTTAGCCCACATCTTAGCCATGAACCTCGCTTAATCATAAACCTAACCCTCACATTAACCTTAACCTTAACCCTAATTTAACCGTACTCCTAAAACTACCTACATTCCTATCTCTTACCCTAAACCTAACCCTAACCCTAAACCTAACACTAACCGTAGCCCTAACCCTAGGCCTAACCCCAACACTATTCCTAGCCCTAATTCAAGCCCTAATTTAGCCCTATCCATAACACTAACCCTAGCCCTAACACTAACTCTAACTCTCACACTAGGTCTATACATAGTTCTAACCCTATCCCTTACCATCACCATACAACTAGCCCTAAATATAGCCCTACTCTAGCCATATACTTAGCCCTACCTCAAAACCTAGATCTAAATCTCACTCTAAATTTAACCCTAACCCTGAGACTAAATCTAGCCATAACTCTACTCCTATCCTTGACCCTTAATCTAAGCCTAAATTTCACACTTACACTAGCCCTAACCGTAAGACTAATATTAAAACTAGGGCTGGGGATGTGGCTCAAGCGGTAGCACGCTTGCCTGCCATGTTTGTGGCCCGGGATTGATACTCAACACTACATACAAAAAAGATGTTGTGTGTGTCAATAAATAAAAAAGAAATATTTTTAAAAACTCTCTCTCTCTCTCTCTCTCTCTCTCTCTCTCTCTCTCTCTCTCTCTCTCTATCTCTCTTTATCTCTCCCCCCTCTTCCCTCTTTCTCCCCTCTATTTAAAAAAATACTATCCCTAACCTACCCTAGCCCTAAAACAAATCCGAGTCATAGCCCTACCTTAAACCTTAACTGAAACCAAACCCTAACCCTACACCTAACCCTAACCCTAACCCTAATTATAGTCTAAACCTAACCCAAAAACTAACCCTGACGCTGACTCTGACCCTAACACTAACCTGGATCTAAATATCATCATCACCGTAAATGTAACCTTAACACTAGACCTAGACGTAACTCTAACCCTATAACTAGCTGTAATCATAAACCTATTTCATACATTAGTGGTAGCCTTAACCCTAGCCCTAAACTAACCCAAAACCTAGCCTTAATCAGAGTCCTTAACCTAGATTGAACCCTAAACATAAACCTAACCCTAACCAAAACACTAGCCCTAATCCTATACATAAACCTATCCCTAACCTTAGGGCTAACCCTATCTCTTACCCTAATGATAAATCTAGCCCTTCTGATAACCCTAGGCCTAAACCTAATCCTATAAATTACACTAAACCAAATCTAAACCCTACATCTAACCCTGTCATTACCCTAACCCTAAATCTACCACTAATTTGAGCCCTGCACCTAAACACTAACTTAACCCAAACCCTAATCCTGGCCCTGATTCCACCCTAGATATAAACCTGACCCTAACCAAAAAAATTAACCCTTACCTGGACCAAGCCATAAACTGAACACTAAATATATCCCTAACTGTAACCCTAGACCTGACATTAGCCATAGCCCAAATACTATCCCTAACCCTAAAACAAATCCTAGTCCTCATCATAGCCCTAAACATAGCCTTAATCATAACTGTAACCCTAACCCTAGTTCTAACCCTAATACTAACTCTAGCCCTTGCCCTAAACCTAGCTATAACCACATCCCTTACCATAAACTAAACCCTAACTCTAACCCTAAAGCTATATGTAACCCTTGCCTTATCCTTAGCCCTTGCACTAACCAGAGATCGAATCCTAACTCTAAATCTAACCCTAATTTGATGCCTAAGCCTAGTCCTAAAACTAGCCCTAACCCTAGCCCTAACATAACCCTAGATGTAATTTATCCCTATCCCTAAACCTGACCCTAACCATAGCCCTAAGACTAAAGCTAAATCTCACACTAGCCCTATCACTTGTTCTAACCCTATGCCTTAATGTAACCCTAACCCTAGCCTTAACCCTAGTGCTAACACTTTCCCTATCCTTATCCCTAGCACTAACCTTAGGCAAAACATAACTCTAAATCTAGCCCTAACCCAAAGCCTAAGCCTAACCCTAACACTAGCCCAAACCATAATACTAATCCTAAAATGAGCCCTAATGCTAGCCCTATCCCTAAAACAAAACCAAGCCATAGCTCTAACCCTAACCAATAACCTAAACAAAACCCTAACCTTACTCCTAGAACTAACACTAGCCCTAATTTGAGTTGGAATCCGAACCCTAAAACTAACACTGAACCTGACAATGACCCTAACACTTCTAGCTCTTAACATCACCCAAACACAAAACCTAACCCTAACACTAAACCTAGCACTAAAACCCTAAAACTAGCCCTAATTATAAACCTACTACCTGCATTAGCTCTTACTCTAACCCTAGCCATAACATAACACAAAACCAAGCCCTAATCTGAGTCTTAAACCTAAACTAATCCTAACACTAGCCCTAATTGTAACCATAACTCTAGCCTTAAACTGATCTCTAACTCAATCCATTATCATAACCATAACCCTAACCATAATGATAACCTTAGACATAAACCTAACACTCTACAAAATCCTAACCATTCCATTACCATAAACCTAACCTGAATCCTAAACCTAACCTTATTATTACATTAACCCTAATCCTAAAACTAATCAAGCCCAAACTTGAAACCTTAACCTATCCCAAACCCTAACCCAGACTTTGACCCTAATAACACTCCTAGCTCTAAACTTGACCGTAACCCAACACCTAATTATTAGCCTAGATGTAGCCATAAAACTAACCCTAAAACTATCATTAACCATAATTCTGGACCTGAAATTTGCCATAGCTTTAATCCTAGCCCTAACCCTAAAAACACACCTAGCCCTTATCCTAGCCCTAAACCTGGCCTTAATCATAACCCTAAATCTAGCCCTACACCTAACCCCAATTCTAACCCTCACCCTACCTCTAAATCTGGATATAATGCCATCCCTTACCCTAAATTTAAAACTGACCCTAACCCTAACACTAGGCCTAAACAAAAAACTTAGCCCTAATCCTAGCACTAATTTAGCTCTATCTCTAACCCTATCCTAACCCTAGCCCTAAGACTAAATCTAACTATTAACCCTATCCTAGTTCTATCCCTATCCACTAGTGTAAACCTAAGACTAGCCCTAATACTTGCCCTGAAATTAATCCCAGCCCTAACCCTAACTCTAAATCTAACCTTAAACCTAAGCCTAAGCCTAACACTAACAGTAGCCCTAACCCTAATGGTAATCATAAATCTAGCCCTAACCCTAAACCTAGCAGTAAATCAAAACTGAGCAATAGCTGTAACCCTAACCCTTAACTTAAACCAAACACTAACACTACATCTAAACCTAAACCTAGCCCTAATTTGAGTCCTAAGCCTCACCTTAAAAATAATCCTAACTCTGACTCATATCCTAACACTCACCCTAGCTCTAAACACCACCCTAAACTCAAACCTAACACTAACATTAACAATAGCCCTGATTCGAGTCTTAAGGTTAACCCTAAAACTAACCCTAATGGTAACCCTAGTTCTTACATTAGCCAATGCCCTAATCCTAGCTCTAAACCTAACACAAAAACTAGCCCTAAACCTAGCTTTAACTATAACTCTAACCCTAACCATAGCCCTAAACCTAGATCTAAATCAATCCCTTATGCTAAGTGAAACCCTAAACCTAAGAGTAACCCTAGACCTATCCCTAGTCCTTAGACTAACCAAAATCCTAACACTATTAATAATCCTTAACCATAGCCTTCATTTTAGCTCTAACACTATGACAAACCCTAACCCTGACCCTCATTCTGACCCTAACACTAAACCTAGGTCTAACCCTAACCCCAAACCTAATCCAAAATTTATCATAATCCTATCCCTAGATTTAATTCTTAACCACTCAGCCTATCCCTAAACATAGCTCAGAACCTAACCCTTACGCTAATCATAACCCTAAACCTAACTCTAGTTCTAACACTCACCTTAACCCTAACACAAGACCTAATCCTAACCATAACCTTAGCCCTAACCTTAACTCTAACTGTATCCATTACCCTAAACATAACCCTTACCATAATCCTAATTCTAGACTTAACCCTAACCCTATTGCTTTCCCCAAACCTATCAATTACCCTAAAGCTACCCTGAACCCTAAACCTAACCCAATCATTATGCTAACCCTAACCCTAATGCTAATTCGAGCCCTAACCTAACCTCAAACCTAAACCAAACACTAACACTGACCGTGACACTAATAATTCCCATAGCTCTAAACCTGACTCTTACCCTACCTAACCCTTACACTAGACCTACCCATAAACCTAACCCTAAAACTATTCCTAACCTTAACCCTAGACCAGATATTAACACTAGCCTCAATCCTATCCCTAACGTTAACACAAACCCTAGCCATTACCTAGCGCTGAACATAGCCATAATTTTATCCCTAACACAAACCCTAGGCCTAACCCTATCATTAACCCTAGCCCTAAACTTATCCCTAACTTAGTCCTATCCCTAATCCTGACCCTAACTCTAGCCCAAAGATTAACTCTAACTCTCACCCTAACCCTAACCATAGTTCTAACTCTATCCCTTACTAGAAACCTAATCATAGCCTAACCCTTGGTGTAACCCTAGCCCTATTCATAGCCCTGGCCATAATCCTAGATCTAACCCTAACTTTAAATCTAACTCTAACCCTAAGCCTAAACTTAAACCGAACACTATCCCTAATGCTAATGCTAATCCTAAAACTAGCTCTAACCCTAGCTCTAGCCCTAAAACAAAACTGAGTCATAGCCATAACCCTAACCCTTAACCTGAACCAAACCGTAAACCTACACCTAGCCCTAACCATATCCCTAATTCTAATCCTAAACCTAACTCAAAAAACTAAACCTGACCCTGACTGTGACCCTAACACAAACCCTGGCAAACAACATCATTATCACGGTAAACCTCAACCTAACTCTAGACCTAGCTCTAAACTTAACCCTACAACTAGCGTTAATCTTAACCCTAGTTCATAGATTAACCATAGCCTTAACCTTAGCCCTAAACCTAGCCCAAAACCTAGCTATAATCTGAGTCCTAAACCTAGCTTTAACCCTAAATTAAACCTAACCATAACCCCAAACTATCCCTAATCCTATACATAACCCTAGACCTAACCTTAGGTCTAAACCTATCCATGACCTTAACAATAACCCTAACCCTAGGCCTAACCCTAACCATTACACTAAACCGAAACTAAACCCTAAAACTAACCTTGTCACTACCCAAAACCTAAACCCTAACCTAACCAAACCCTAACTCTGACCCTGACACTAAAAATAACCCTAGATATAAAGCTGAATCTTACCCTAAACCTAATCCTTACACTGGACCAAGCCATAAACCTAACACTAAATCTAGCCAAACTATAGCCCTAGACCTGATATTAGCCCTAGCCCTAATACTATCCCTAACCCTAACACACACCCTAAACTCATCCTAGCCATAAGCCTAGCCTGAATCCTAACACTAACCCTAACTCTAGCCCTAACCTTAATACTAACCCTTGCCATAGTCCTAAACCTAGCCAAAAACACATCCCTTACCCTAAATGTAACCCTAACTCTAACCCTAACCCTTGTCATCACAATTGCCCTATCCTTAGCCCTAGATTTAAAACTAGATTGAAACCTAAATTAAATCTAACAATAACTCGATGCCTAAGCCTAAAACTAGACCTAACCCTGATGCTCATTCTAAAACTAGCTCTAACTCTAGCCCTAACACTAACCCTAGCCATAATTTAGCCCTATCCTTAACACTAACCCTAGCCCTAAGAATAACTCTAACTCTCACACTGGCACTGTCACTCATTCTAATCCCATCCCTTCCCATAAACCTAACCCTATCCCAAATCCTAGTCCTAACTCTTGCCCTATCCTTAGCCCTAGCAATAAACTTAGATAAAAACCTAACTCTAAATTTAACCCTAAACCGAAGCCTAAGCCAAATTGTAAGACTAGCTCTAACCATAACACTAATCCTAAAAATTTCCCTAACCCTAAACCTAGACCTAAAACCAGACTGATCCAAAGATCTTACCCTAACCCTTAACCTAAACCAAGAACTAATCCTACAACTAGCCCTAACCCCAGCCTAAATTCGAGTTTTAAGCCAAACCCTAAAACTAACCCTGACCCTTACTCTGACCATAACACTAACACAAGGTCTAAATATCACCCTAACCCTAAACATAAACATAAAACAAAACCTAGCCCTAAAAGACTAAAATTAGCCATAATCATAACCGTAGTACTTACATTAGCCGTAACCCTAACCCTAGCACTAACTTAACCAAAAACCTAGCCCTAGTCATAACCACGACCATAGCCCTAAACTGATTTCTAACTCTATCCATTACCTTAACCATAACCCTAACCCTAATGCTAATTCAAGCCCTAACTTTAGACCTTAACCTATCCGAAACCCTCACCCAGAACTTGACACTAATAATACACCTAGCTCTAAACCTGACACTAGCCCTAAACCTAATCCTTACACTAGACGTACTCATAATTCTAAACTTAAACTATCTTTAACCATTATTCTGGAACTGAACTTAGCCCTAGCACTAATCCTATCACTAACCCACCCCACAAAGAAAAAAAAAAAATAAAAATAAAAACATCCCTCATCCTAGCCCTAAACCTGGCCTTAATCATAACCCTAACCCTAACCACAGCCCTAACCCTAATTATAACCCTCACCCTACCTCTAAACCTAGCTATAAAGCCATCCCTTACCCCCAAATTTGCCCTAACTCTAAACCTAAACTCTAAAGTCTAACTCTAAATCCTAACCCTAACTCTAACGACAAGCTTAAAATAAACACTAAACCTAGCCCTAATCCTAGCCCTAATTGAGCCCTATCTCTAACCCTAACCCTAACCTTAGCCCTACGGCTAACTGTCGCCCTCACCCTATCCCTAGTTCTAACACTATCCCTTACCATAACCCTAAACCTAGCCATAATCCTTTCCCTATCCTTAGTTCTAGCCCTAACCCTAGATCTAACCCTAATTCCAAATTTAACCCTAACACTAAGCCTAAGCCTAACACTAACACTAGCCCTAACCCTAACCCTAAGACTAAAACAAAACTGAGTATTAGCCATAATCCTAAACCTTAACTTAAAACAAACCATAACACTACAACTAGACCTAACCCTAGCCCTAATTGGAGTCCAAATCCTAACCTTAAAACCAACCCTGATGCTGACTCATATCTTAACACTCACCCTAGATCTAAACACGGTCCTCACCTTAAACTGAACTCTAACAGTAACCCTAGCCCTAATTTGAGTCCTAACTCTAACCCTAAAACTAAGCCTGACCCTGAATCCTATCCTAACATGAACCCTAGCTATAAATATTAAGCTAACCTTAAACCTAAACCTAACACTATACCTTACCTATACCATAACCTTAAAACTAACCCTAATGGTAACCCTAGTTCTTACATTAGCCATTTTCCTAACCCCAGCCCTAACCCTAACACAACACCTAACCCTAACTTTCACCCTAAACCTAGGCCTAACACAAAGCCTAGTGCTAATCCTAGCGTTTATTTAAACCTGTCCTAACCCTAAACCTAGTCATAAGACTAACTTTAACTCTTGCCCTAGCCCTAGTCCTACTTCTATCCTTAGCCTTAATCCTAATCCTACATCTAAGCCTGTCTAAATCTAAACCTAAATCTAAATTTAACTGCAAAAATAAGCCTAAAACAAACACTAACACTACCGATAACCATAACTCTAATCCTAAAACTTACCCTATCCCTAGCCTTAGCCATAAACCAAAACCAAGCCATAGCCCTAATCCTAACACTTAACCTAAATCAAATGCTAACCCTACAACCAGCCCTAAAACTAACTCTAAAACTAACCCTGACCCTGACACTGACACTAACACTAACCCTAGCTCTAAAAATCACCCTAACCTTAAATTAACCCTAACATTATATCTAGCCTTAAACTAACCCTAAAATTAGCCTTAGTCATAACCCTACTTTGTACATTAGTCATTGTCGTAACTGTAGCCCTAACCCTAACACAAATTCTACCCCTAATCTGAGCCCTAACCCTAGCTTTAACCCTAATACTAGCCCTAACCCTAACCCTAACACTAGCCCTAAACCTAACTCTAACCCTATTCCTTACACTAGGTGAAACCTTAACCCAAATGCTAACCCTAGTTTGAATCCTAATCCTTAGCCTAACGTAAACTCTAACCATATTATTAGTCTTAACCCTAGCCCTCATTCTACCTCTAAACCTAACTCTGAACCCAATCTGACCCTAACAGTAACCCTAGGTCTAAACCTGACCCTAACCCTAAACCAAATCCTAATACTAGCCCTAACCTATATCTATACCTAAGCCTAACACTAGACCTAGACACAAATCTAATCCTAAATATAGCTATAACTCTACCCCTAGACCTAAACAAAATCCTAGCACTAGCCCTACAATAATCCTTAACCTAAACCAAACACTTACCCTACCCCTAGACTTAAACCTACTGCTTATTCTGGCTCTAACCCTAACCCTAACTCTATCTCAAAAACTGACCCTGATTCTAACACTGAACCTAGCTTTAAACCTGACACTAACAAAAAACCTAGACCTAACAAAAGACCTAACCATAACCCTAACCCTAAACTAGCCCTAAACATAACCCTAGGTCTTACATTATGCATTGTCCTAAACCTAACACAAAACCTAACACAAAACCTAGCCCTAATACTAGGCCTAAACTTAGCTCTAAGCATAACCCTTAGCCTAACCCTAGCCCTAAACCTAGCACTAACCTAAGCCTCACCTTAGACCTAACCGTGGCTAAAAGCCTAACCTTTACCTAAAAATAACACTAGCTTTATCCTAAAACTTTACCCTAACCCTAACCCTAATCCTAACCTTAATCGTAATGTTAAATCTAGCCTGAACTTTAGTTCTAAACATATCCATTACCCTAACCCTAACCTTAATTAAAACTCTATCCCTAACACTAACCTAACTCTAACCATAAATGTAAACCTATACCTAAACCTCAACTTAACCCTCACCCTAGCCCTAACCCTAGCTCAAACACTAACCCTTACCCTAACCTAACCATAACCCTAGCCCTAGACCTAACACTTACCCTAACCCTAAAACTTACCCTAAATCACACCCTAGCCTTATCCCTAAACCTAGCCCTAATTCTAGACTTAATCCAAACCATAACTTAGTCCTAACCCTAGCTATAAACCTATCCATTATACTAAAAATAACCCTAACCCCAACGCTAACCCTAACCCAATTGCTTAACCTAACCCATCCATTACCCTAAACCGTAACTAAAACCTGAACTAAACCCTATCCATTATGCTAACCCTAAACCTAATACAAATGCTAATTTGAGCCCTAACCCTAAACCTTTAGCTAAACCAAATGCTAACCCTGACCCTGACTCTGACCCTAATGATAACCTGAGCCCTAAAGCTGACCTTTAACCTAAACCTAACTCTTACACTAGACACAGCCATAATCTAACCCTAAAACTATTGTTATTATTAACCCTAGACCTGATATTAGTCCTGGACCTGATCCTAGCCATAACCCTAACAGAAACACTATCCCTTAACCTAGCCCTAAACCTAGCCTTAATCCTAAACTGAAACATAACCCTAGGCCTAATCCTAATTCTAACTCTCACCCTAGAACTAAAGCTAACTATAACCCCGCCCATTCCCCTAAACGTAACCTTAACATCAATGCTAACTATAACTCTAGCCCAACCCCTTGGTCTAACCCCAAAACTAACCCTATCCTTAATACTAGCCCTAATTTATCCCTAGCCCTAACCCTAACTCTAGCCCTAATCCTAACCCTAATTTAGCCTTAAACCTAACACTAATCCTAACCCTAATCCTAGCCCTAATTTAGCTCTAACCCTAACCCTAACCCTAACCCTAACCTTAAGACTACTACTAAGACTAACTCTAATTCTCACCCTAGCCATATCCCTAGTTCTAATGATATTTGTTACCATAACCCTAAACTTCACCCTAACCCTAGCCCTAGCACTAGCCCTAACCCTGGATCTAACCCTAACTCTAAATCTACCCCAACTCTAAGCCTAAACCTCAACCTAACACTAGCCCTAACCCTGATGCTAATCCATAATCTAGCCATAACTGTAGCCCTAGCCCTGATACAAAACCAACCTATATCCCTAACCCTTAACCTAAACCAAACCCGAACCATACAACTAGTACTACCTTTAGCCCTAATTCGAGTTCTAACCCTTACCCAAAACTAACCCTGACTCTGACAGTGACCCTAACAATAACCCTTGCTGTAAACATTACCCTAACCTTAAACCTAACCATAACACTAGATTTAGCCCTAACCCTAACCCTAAAACTAGCACTAATTTTAACACTAGTTTATACATTAGCCAGAGCCCTAACCGTAGCCCTCACCAAACCCCAAACCAAGCCATAATCCGAGCCTTAACCGCTAGCTTTAACCCTAACACTAAATCTAACCCTAAATCAGAATCTAGCCCTAAACTTTACCCTAACACTAGCCAGAATTCTAACCATAACCCTAGCACTAGCATTGCTAGCTCTAACCCTATCTATTACCCTAACCATAACCATAACTCTAATGGTAACCCTAGGCCTAAGCCTAAACTTATCCTTAACCCTAACCTATTTCAATAACCTAAACCTAACCTGAATCCTAAACCTAACCCAATCATTGCTCAAACCCTAACTCTAATGCCAATTCGAGCCATAACCTTAAACCTTAACCTAACCCAAAACCCTAACTTTGACATTTCCTATGATAATATACCTTTCTCTAAACTTGACCCTACCCCTAAACCTAACCTTTATACTAGACCTAGCCATAAATCTAACCCTACCCTTAGACCTAATTCTAGTGATAATTCTGGGTTTAAACCTAACCATAAGTATAACCAGAACACTGTCTCTGACCCTAAAACTAACCCTAGCTCTAAACATCTCACTAACAGTAACACGAACCCTAACACTTGATCTAGCCATAACATTTACCCAAAAAGTAGCCCTAATCATAACCCTGGTTTATACATTAGTTGTAGGCCCAACACTAGCTCCAACCTAACCCCAAACCTGGCCCTAATCTTAGCGCTAACACTAGTTTTAACCCTAACCCTAAAACTAGCCCTAACCAATACCCTAACCCTAGCTGTAATCCTAGATTTTACCCTATCCATTACCTTAAGCTAAACCCTAAACCTAATGCTAACCTTAATCCTCAAACACTAGCCCTCATCTAGCCCTAAACCTAAACTTAATCATAACCCTAACCACAACCCTACCCCTAACCTTAACTCTAAACTTCACCCTACGTCTAAACCTAGATATAACACCATTCTTTATCCTAAACTTAAACCTAACCCTATCCCTATTGCTAGGCCTAAGCTGAACACTAACCCTAGCTCTAATCCTAGATCGAATTTAACCCTATCCCCAAACCTCAAACTAATTTTAGCCCTATCACTAACTCTAACTCTCACACTAGCCCTATCCCTAGTTCTAACCCTATCCCTTACCATAACTCAAACCCTGGCCCTAACCCTTGCCATATCCTTAATCTGAGCCTAATCCTAGATCTAAACCTAACTATAAATGTAACGCTAACCCTAAGTCTCAGCCTAATACTAACACTAGCCCTAACCCTAATATTAATTGTAAAACTAGCCCTAACCCTAACCCTAGGACTAAGACAAAACCGAGTAATAGACCTAACCCTAAATCTTAACTTAAATCAAACCCTAAACTACTACAAGAACTCATAATAGCCCTAATGGAGTCCTAACCCTAACCTTAAAACTAACCCTGACCCTGACTCATATCCTAACACTCAACCTAGCTCTAAATATGATGGTAAACTTAAACAGGACCCCAATAGTAAACATAGCCCTAATCGAGTCCTAATTCAAACCCTAAAACTAACACTGGCCCTGACTTCTATCCTAATAATAATTCTAGCTCTAAATATCACCCTAATCTTAAACCTAAAGCTAACCCTAATTGTATCCCTGGTTCTTACATTACCTGTTGCCCTAACCCTACCATAACACTAACACAAAAACTATACCTAATCTGAGCCCTACACCTAGCTTTAACCCTAACCCTAACCCTATCCCTAACACTAGCTCTAAACCTATATCTAACCCGAATCAAAACCCTAACCCTAATGGTAACCCTAGACCTATCCCTATACCTCAGCCTAATCAAAACTCTCACGATATTAATAGTCCTAACCCTAGCCCTCATTCTAGCTCTAAACCCATCCAAAACCTTAACCATAAACCTTACCTTTATACTGACCATAACACTAACCTAGGTCTAAACCTAACCCTAACGCTAGACAAAACCATAACACTAGCCCTACCAGTAACCTTATACCTAAACCTGACCCTATCACTAGCCATACATTTAAACCTAATCTTAAATCTAGCTTTAACTCTAGTTCTAGACCTAAACAAAAACCTAGCCTTAGCCCTAACAATAACCCTTAACTTAAAGCAAAGACTAATCCTACTCCTAGACATAAACCTAGTCCCAATTCTAGCTTTAACCTTAACTCTAACTCTAACGTGAACACTGACCCTGCCTTTAACACTTAACCTATCTCTAAACCTGACCTTAACTGAAAACCTAAACCTAACACTAGACATAGCCATAACCATAACCGTACAACTAGCCCTAATCACAATCCTAGCTCTTACATTACCCATAGCCCTAACTCTATGCCTTAACTTAACACAAAACCTAGAGCGAATTTTAGGCCTAAATCTAGACCTAAGCGTAACCCCAACCCTAACCCTAGCCCTAACCCTAACCCTAAACCTAACCCTAGCCTTAGTCTTAAACCTTACACAAAGCCTAACCCTTATCATAAGTATAAGCTTAGACCTATACCTTACTCTAAACCCTAACCCTAGCCCTAACCCTAAACTTAACCCTATTACTAAACCTAACTCTAAACCCACACCTTACCTAACCCTACACCTAACTCTATTGATAACTCTAGACTTAACCCTAACCATAACCCTAACCATAACCAGAAAACTAACAATAGACCTAACCCTAAAACTAACACTTGCCATAGCCCTAAACCTAGCTCAAAACCTAACCTGTAACATAAACCTAAACATAACTGTAGCCTTAACATTAACTCTAAAACTAAATCTAACCCTAAAAGTAAACCTAAACCTACATCTAAACTTGTCCATTGCCCTACCCTTATCCTAACCCTAATGATAACCCTAGCCCTAACCTTAACCCTAACCCTAAACCTACCATAATCCTGTCCCTAGACTTAAGGCTGAACCTAATCCTCAACCTATCCCTAGAACTAACACTAGTTCAAAACCTAGCCCTTATACTAAACATAACCCTAGGCCGAAACCTAACCTCAATCCTAGCCCTAATCCTAACCGTAACCATAGCCCAATTCTTTGCTCTAACTCTATCCATTACCCCAACCCTAACCCTAAACCTAATGCTAAACCTAGCCATAACCCTAACCCATTCCTAACTCTATCCCTAGCCCTGATTCTAATCTGAAGCCTAAACCTAGTCATACAACTTACTCAATCCCTGACCCATACCCTTAACCTAAATATAAGAAACCTGTCCATTACATTAACCCTGATGATAATTCTAATCGTAACCCTAGACCTAATCCTAAACCTAACCCAATCCTTAGCACTAACTCTAGCTCAAACCCTAAACCATACTGTAACCCTAACCATAACTCTAACTCTAGCCCTAATTCTAAACATAACCCTAGCCCTAACCCTAGCTCTAAACCTATCCATTACCCTAATGATAACCATCAACCTAATGCTAACCCTGGGCCTAACACTAAACCTATCCATTACCCTAAATCTAACCTGAGCCCTAAACCTAACCTTGTCCATTACTCTAACCCTAACTCAAATCTAATGCTAATTTGAGCCATAACCCTAAATCTCAACCTAATCCAAACCCAAAACCTGACTCTATTATAATACCCCCAGCTCTCAAATTGAACCTCACCCTAAACCTAAGTCTGACACTAGACCTAGCCATAAATCTTACCCAAAAACTATCCCTAACCATAACCCTAGACCTGATATTAGTCAAAGCCCTAATTCTTGCCATAACCCTAACACAAACGCTAGCCCTCAACCTAGCCCTAAACTTAGTCTTGATCCTAACATGTACCCTAACTCTAGCCCTATCCCTAATTTTATCCCTCTCCCTAGTTCTGAACCTTGATATAACCCTATCCCTTCCCCCAAATCTAACCCTAACTCTAACCCTAGACTTAACCTTACACTAATTCTAGACCTTATCCTAGCCAAAATTTAGCCCTAACCCTACCACTAGCACTAAAACTAACTCTAACTCTCGCCCTAGCCCTATTCCTAGATCTAACACTATCCCTTACCATAATCCTAACACTAGCCCTAACCTTAGTCCTAACACTAGCCTTAGCCCTAACCCTAGAACTAACCATAACTCTAAGTCTTAACCTAACCCTAAGCCTAAACCTCACACTAACACTATCCCTAACACTAACACTATTCCTAAAACTAGACCTAATCTAGTTTAAGCCCTAAAACAAAACTGAGCCTTAGCCCTAACCCTAACCCTTAACCTTAATGAAAACCTAACCTTACACCTACCCCTACACTTAGCTCTATTTCTATTCCTAACCTAACCCTAAAACTAATCTTGAGCCTGACTCTGACCTTACACTAATCCTAGCTCTAACATCACCCTAAAAGTATACCTAACCCTAAAACTAGGACTAGCCCTAATTGTTACCCTAAGAGTAGCTCTAATCATAACTCTAGTTCTTACATTAGCCGTAGCCCTAATTCTAGCCCTAACCTAACCCAAAACTTAGCCGTAAACTGAGCCCTACATCTCGGTATAACCCTAAAATAACCCTAGCCCTAACCATTACCCTAAACCTAAAACTAACCCTAAAACTGGCCCTAAACCTAAACTTAACCCTAGGCTTAATCCTAACCATAATCATAGCCCTAACTCTAGCTCTAACCCTATATATTACCCTAAACATAACCCTAAACCTAATGCTAACCCTAGCCCTAAACTTAATCCTAATCCTAAACCTAGACCTGACACTAACACTAACCATCGCCCTAGTCCTAACCATAGCTCAAACTCTAAGACTTACCCTAAACCTAAGGCTAACACTAACCCTAACACTAGCCCTAATCCTAACCATAATCCTAGCCCTAAACCTATCCATAAGCCTAACACAAACATAGCTCTAAACATAGCTCTAAACCCACCCATTACCCTAATCCTAACTAAATGTCATGATAACACTAGCCCTAACCCTAAACCTACTCTAACCTTAACTGTAAACTTAACCCTTTTCCTAACCCAAAACCTACTCTAACCCTAATGTTAAACCTAACCCTAGACCTAACCATAAACCTAACCTTTGCCGTAGTCCTAATCCTAGCTCAAACCCTAACAGTTACGCTAAACCTAACACTAACCCTAATCCTAAACCTAAATCTAACTCTATCCATTTAGGCCTAACCCTAAACCTATCACTAACACTAACATCCTTACCTAAACCTAACCTGAACACTATACCTATCCCTATCAATTACTCTAACCCTAACCCTAACCCTAATGCTAATTTGAGCGCTAAAACTAAACCAAAACCTAACCCAAACTCTGAACAAGACACTGATTCTAATAACACACCTAGCTCTAAACCTGACCCTTACCCTAAACATAACCCTTAAACCAGACCTAGCCTTAAAAGTAGCCCTAAAAGTATCCCTAACCGTAACCCTAGACCTGACATTAGCACTCTACCTAATTTTTGCCTTAAACCTAATACAAACCTGAGCCCTCATCCTAGCCCTAAAACTAGCCTTAATCATAACCCGAACCCTATCCCTATCCCAAACCATAATTTCAACCCTCGCCCTAGTTCTGAACCTAGGTATAACCACATCCCTTCCCCTAAACCTAACCCTAAACCTAACACTGTCATTAACACTAACCCTAGCCCTAACCCTAGTCCTAATTCTTACACTAACCGTAGCTCTAATCCTAGCCCTAATTTATTGCTAACTGTAACCCTAACTCTAAGCCTAGCCCTCAGACTAACCCTAACTGTAGACCTAGACCTTTTACTAGTACCAAAGCCTATCTATTGCCTCACCCTAACACTGGTCGTAACCTTAGTCCTAAACCTGGCCCTAGTCCTAAACCTAGAACTAACCCTAACTCTAAATCTAACCCTAAATCTAAATCTAAACCTCACCCTAACACTATCCCTAACCCTAATTCCAATTTGAAAACTAGCCCTAACCCTAGCCACAGCCCACAAATAAAACTGAGCTATAGCCCTAATCCTAAACCTTAACCTAAACCAATTCCTAATGCTACACCTAGTAATAACCCTATCCCTACAACTAATACTGACTCTGACTCTGACCCTAAAAATACCTCTAAACATCACCCTAACCCTAAACTTAACCCAAACACTACACCTATCCCTAATCCTAACCCTATAACTATCCCTAACCATAAAGCTAGTTCTTACATTAGCCATAGCCCTAATCAAAATACAAAATCTAGATCTAAACTGAGCCTCAAACCTAGCTTTAACCCTAACCCTAACCCTAACACTAACACTAACCCGAACCCTAGCTCTAAACCTAGGCTTTACCCTAAGCCAAACTCTCACCCTAAATCTACCCTAGTTTTAACCCTAATCCTTAGCTCACCCCAAAACCTAACTCTATTATTTGTCCTAACCGTAGCCCACTTTCTATCTATAACACTAACCTGAAGCCTAAGACTAATACTTACCCTTATTCTGAGGCTTACAATAACACAAACCCTAGCTCTAAACCTTATCCTAACCCCAAACTGAAACCTAACACTAGACATATCTAGAACCCTAACCCAAAAAAACTAGCCATAACCATAACCGTAGCTCTTACATTACCCATGGTCCTAACAATAGCCATAAACCTCACATAAAACCTATCCCTAATACAAAACCTAAACCTAGACCTAAGCATAACACTAACAATAGTCCTAGCCCAAACCCTAAACTTAATGCTTGCCCTAGCCCTAACCCTAGCTTATACTCTTACCCTAAATATAACCCTAGATCTAACACTAATCCTAACCCTATCCCTAATCCTAACTGTAACTATAGCCCAATCCTAGTTCTAAATTTGCCCATTGCCTTAAATATAACCCTAACCCTAATGCTAACCCTAGCTCTAACCCTAACCCTAACCCTAACCCTATCCATAACCCTAACCCTAACCATAGCCCTGATTCTAATCCTAACCCTAACCCTAGTCCTAACCCTAGCTCAAACCCCAACACTTACCGTAAACCTAACCCTAACACTAACCCTAAAACTAACCCTAGGAGTAAACCAAACCCCAGCCCTAATCCTAACCTTAACCTAAGCCCTAACACTAGCAATAAACCTATCCATTACTCTAAACATAAGCCTAAACCAAATGCTAACCCTAAGCCTAAACCCAACCCTATCCCTAACACTAACTCTATACATTACTCTAAACCTAACCTGAACTGTAAACCTAACTCTATCCATTTTCTAACCCTAACCTTAACCCTAATGCTAATTTGAGCCCTAACCTTAAACCTTAACTTAAAGCAAACACTAACCCAGACTCAGACCCTAATAATAACCTAGCTCTATTCCTGACCCCTACCCTAAACCTAACCCTTACACTAGACCTAGCCATAAATCTATCCCTAACATTATCCCTAACCGTAACCCTAGACCTGACATTAGCCCTAGCCCTAATCCTAGCCTTAACTCTAACAAAACCCTAGCCCTCATCCTAGCCCTAAACCTAGACTTAATCATAACCCAAAACCTCACCCTAGCCCTAGCCCTAATTATAACTCTCACCACTCACTGAACCTAACCATATAACCCAATCCAGTCCCCTAAAACTAACCCTAACACTAGCCCTAAACATAGGCCTAATCCTAACACTTTTCATAGCACTAATACTAGCCCTATTTGAAACATAACCTTAACCCTACCCCTAACCCTAGCCTAAGACTAACTCTAACTCACACTGTAGCCCTATTTCTATGTATAACCCTATTTGTTACCCTAACTCTCACAATAGCCCTAACCTTAGCCCTAACCCTAGCCATAACCCTAACCCTAGATCTTACCATAACTCTAAATCTAACCCTAATCTTAAGCCTAAACTTCATTCTACCACTATCTCTAACACTATTGCTAATCCAAAAACTAGCCCTAATGCAAGTCATAAACCCCCCACCCACCCCCCCCCAAAAAAATGAGCCATTGCTCTAAACCTAAAATTTAACATAAACTAAACCCTATCCCATAACTGGCCATAACCCGAGCTCTAATTTGAGTCCTAGGCCTAAAACTAACCTTCACCCTGACTCATATCCAAACACAAACCCAGCTCTAAATATCACCCTACCCTAAAACTAATGCTAACACTAGACCTAGCCGAAAACCTAACCCTAAAGCTAACCCTAATTGTAACCCTAGTTCTTACATTGGCCTTGGCCAAACCCTAGTGCTAACTCTAACACAAAATAGCCTTTATCTGAGCCCTAACACTAGATTTAACCCTAACCCTAACCCTAAAACTAGCCCTAAACATAACCCTAATCCTAGCCCTAAACCTACCTCTAATCATATCGATTAACCTAAGCCAAACCCTATTCATAATGCTAACTCTAGTCCTAATCCTAATCCTTAGCCAAACCCAAACAATAACCCTATTACTAATCCTAACACTATCCCTCATTCTAGATCTAATCCTAACACAAAACCTCACCCTAACCTTCACCCTTATTCTGACCCTAACGATAATTAAGGTCTAAACCATACCTTAAACTGAAACCAAAACCTGAAACTAGCCCTACAAGTAAACTTACCTAACACTAGCCCTAGACCAAAACCTAATCATAAATCTAGCTACAACTACAGCCCTTGACCTCAATAAAAACTTAGTCCTTTCCCTAACAATAACCCTTAACCTAAACCAAACACTAACCCTAACAATAGACCCAGCCCTAGTCCTATTTTGGCTTTCACCCTAACCCTAACTTTAACTGAACACTGGCCCTGACACTAACATTAAACCTAGCTCTAAATCTGACCCTAATCCAAAACCTAAACCTAACACTAGACCTAGCCATAATCCTAACCCTAAAACTACCTCTAATCAGAACACTAGATCTTACATTACACATAGCACTAACCTTAGCCCTAAACCTAATACAAAACTTAACCATAATCGAGGCAAAACCTATCCTAAGCATAACCCTCAACCTAACCCTAACCCTAGTCCTAACCCTAACCCTAACCTTCATCTTAATCCTAACCCTAGCTCAAAACCTAACCCTTAGCCTAAATATAACCCTAACACTATCCCTAACCATAACCCTAACCATAGCCCTAATCCTAATCTTAAACCTACTCTTAACACTAGCTCTAACCCTAGCCATTACCCTAACTCTAACCCTAACCCTAATGATAACCCTATCCCTAACCCTAACTGAAACCCTAACCCAAACCAAAAAACCTAACACTAGACCTAACTCTAAACCTAAATCTTGCCATAGCCTTAACCCTAACTCAAACTCTAACACTTACCCTAAAACCAACAGTAAACCTAGCCCTAAAACTAAACTTAAACCTAAACCTAACCTTAACCATAAAGCTAACCTTACATCTAACCCAATCTATTACCCTAAACCTAATTCTAACCCTAATTAAAACCCAAGCACTAACTCTAAACTTATCCCTGACCATAACACTAAACCTAACCCTCGTCCTAGTCCTAGCCCTACCTCAATACCTAACCTTTACCCTAAATATAACCCAAACACTACACTACGTTAGGGTTAATATCCCTAACTCAATATCTAACCTAACTCTAGCCCTAATCCTAACCTAACCCTAGCCCTAAACATAGTTCTAACCTTATATGTTATCCTTATGATAACCCTAATCCTAATGCTAACCCTAGGCATAACCCTAACCCTTTTGCTAACCCTAAAGCTGTCCATTACCCTAAACCTACACTGAAACCTAAACCTAAGCCAATTAATTACACTTACCCTACTCTAACCCTAATGCTTATTTGAGCCCTCTCCCTAAACCTTAAAACAAACCCTAACAATGATCCTGACCCTAAAAATACACCTAGCTCTATACCTGACCCGTACCCTAAGCCTAACACTTACACTAGAACTAGACACAAACATAACCCTAAATCTACCCCAAACTGTAACACTAGACCTGATATTAGTCCTAGCCCTAATTCTAGACCAAACCCTACAACAAACCCTAGCCCTCATCCTAGCCCTAAACCTATCCTTAATCATAACCCTAACCCTAGCCCTAACCCTAATTTTAACCCTCACCGTACCTCTAAACCTTGCTATAACACCATACCATACCTTAAAATTAATTATAACCCTAGCCCTAACACTAGACCTAAGCTGAACACAACCCTAGCCCTAATCCTAGCCATAACTTAGTTCTATCCCTAAAACTAACCAAAACACTAGGCCTAAGACTAACTCTAACTCTCGCCCTAGCCCTACTCCTAGTTCTAACCCTATTTGTTACTGTAAACATAATCCTAGGATTGAGCCTTGCCCAATAGTAAAACCTAGTCCTAATACTAGATCTAACGATACATCCAAATCTAACCCTAATCCAAAGCCTAAGCCTAACACTAACACTAGCCTTAATCCTAATGCTAATCTTATAACTAGCCCAAACCCTAAACCTAGGACTAAAACAAAACTGAGAAACAGCCCTAACCTTAATCCTTAACTTAAACCAAACCCTAACACTACACCTAGACGTAACCCTAGCCCTAATTCAAGTCCTAACCTTAACCTTATAACTCACCCTGACCCTGACTCATATCCTAACACTGAACCTAGCTCTAAAGACTACCCTAAACTTAAACCAAACCCTAACAGTAACCCTAGCCCTAATTCAAGTCATAACCCTAACCTTAAAGCTAACCCTGACCCTAACTGATATCCTAACAGTCAACTTAGCTCTAAACACAGCCCTCACATAAACCGAACACTAACAGTAACTCTAGCCCTTATTTGAGTTCTAACCCTAACCCTAAATCTAACCCTGATGCTGACTCATATCCTAACAATAACCCTAGCTCTAAATATTACCTAATCTTAAACCTAAACCCAACACTAGACCTACCCCTAACCCTAATCCTAAAAATAACCCTAATTGTAACCCTAGCTCTTACATTAGCCAATTCCCAATCTAGCCCTAACCCTAACACAAAAACTAGCCCTAATCAGATCTCTAAACCTGTATTTAACCCTGACCCTAACCCTAAATCTAGCATTAACACTAGCTCTAATGCTATCCCTTAACCTAAGAAAAACCCTAAACCTAATGGTACAGTAGACCTATCTCTAATCCTTAGGCTAACCAAAACCCTAACCTTATTATAGTCCTAACCCTAGCCCTCATTCTAGCTCTAACCCTATCCCAAACCCTAATGCTAATCCTGACCCTTATTCTGTCCCTATCACTAACCCTAGGTCTAAAGCTGAACCTAAACCTAGACCAAACTCTTACACTAGCCCTAGACCTAAACCAAACCGTAAATCAAGACTTAACTCTAGCCCTAGATCTAAACATAAACCTGGCCCTAGCCCTAACAATAATCCTTAACCTAACTCAAACATTAACCCTACCCCAGACCTAAACCTAGTCCGAATTCTGGCTGTAACCCTAACTCAAACCCAAACACTGACCCTGCCTTTAGAGTAAACCTATCTCTAAATCTGACCATATCTGAAAATCTAAACCTAACACTAGACCTAGCCATAACCCTAATCCTACAACTAGCCCTCAACATAACCCTAGTACTTACATTACCCATAGCCCTAACTCTAGGCCTAAACCTAACACAAAACCTAGAGCTAATCCTAGGCCTAAATCAAGCCTTAAACATAACCCTCACCCCAGCTCTAACCCTAACCTAACCCTCGCCTTAGTCCCAATCCTAGCTCAAAGCCTAAACATTACTCTAAACATAAACCTACACTTATCCCTCAGTCTAACCCTAACCCTAGCCCTAATTCTAACATTAACCCTAGCCCTAAACCTAGCTCTAAACCTACCCATTACTCTAAACCTAAACCTAACCTTATTGATAATCCTAGGCTTAATGCTAAACCTAAACCTAACTAGAAAACTAACCCTAGACCTAACCTTAAACCTCACAATTGCCATAGACCTAACCCTAGATCAAAACCTAACACTTACTATAAACCTAAACATAACCATAGCCCTAACTTTCAGCCTAAACCACAATCTAATGTTAAACATAGTCCTAAATCTACATCTAATCATATACATTGCCCTAACACTAACCCTATCCCTAATGATGTCACCAGCCCTAATCCTAACCCTAACTCTATGAGTACTATAGTATTATCCCTAAAAGTAACCCCAAACCTAACCCTCACCCTAGACCTAACCCTAGCTCAAAACCTAAC